>NW_012294263.1:0-5916 GCF_000151885.1 Dipodomys ordii | reverse complement strand
AGGCTGAAATATAGGAACCTTGGTTGAAGTTGGACTCAATGACAGAATGTCTGTGAGTCTATCTCCAATTAACAACCAAAAACATGGATGTAGAACTATGGCCCAAGTTTTAGAGTAGTAGCCTCAAGCAGTAAAAGCTTAGGGACAGTGCACAGGCAATGAGTGCAAGTCCCACGATCAGCACAAAAAATTAAGTAGAACCCAAATCTCATCAAGGGTATGGCTACTGATAGTTTGCCTATGTTTTCCTAAAATTCTGTTTGATAGCCACCACAAAGGAAAATAGAGAAACCAACAAATTATATATCCACAGCTAGATGAATTTTTTGCTGATAAATCTGCACTAATTATATTTTTAAAATTTTTTTACACTTTTTCATTTCAAAAGTAAGCCAAAAAATAATGCCAGTTGAAGAGAAATTGCATGTGATGATGCTTCAGCACTGCATTCATCAGATTTTTAAAAGAAGATGCCACCTATTTAAACCTTTTAAATACATATGGCATTATTAAATATATTTCAACTAAATATTAACTTCAGTGTTCTCTAAATTGAGGTGTTGACCTATATTTTAAAACAGAGTGAGTTGTATAAACATTAGAGAAATACTGAAGCAATGAAAAGGAAAGCAGGAAGGAATGTTCTTTTCAGAGCAACTTGGTTTGAGGCTGGCCACCAAGGTAGGTCTTCATTCCTATGGTCCGTTTCCTTGACTGGTCCTCCTCCCCTTGAGTCTAATCAAAGGATTATCTTATAGGTATGGGAACAGCAGCAGCTAGAGTTGAAGGCTTTCTTTTTTATATTTTATTTTTTTATTGTGAGAATACCGTAGAGAGGATTTACAATTACATGGGCAAGATAACGAGTACATTTCTTATTAAGCATTGTTGCCTCCTTTGTTTCCTCTTCCCATCCCTTCCCATACTCTCCTCCTCACCCCATCCCCCCGATTCTCGCCCCACACACCAAAGTTGTAAAGTTCGTTTTTCGATATAAAGACTTGAACATCTCATTGTTGCAATGGGGCCACCTGTATCCCTAGTTAACCGATTTGTTTTTTCCCTTCCCCTCCACCAATTATACCAACATCAAATAGAGTGAAGACTTTCTTTATAGCCTCTTTCTTGTGTTTAAATGCAGGAACTAGAAAAGTCACTGGCTGACTGGATTCTGACTTCCAAAGAACTTCTAACTATGTAGAACAACATGAGCCAGCACATTGTGGAGGAGGACAAGATGGTGGCTAAGGACAGATAGAATATTTGCAGAGAACATGCACATTCTTACTCCTGTAAGTCTGTCATCTGCCAATAGGAGGCTGAAATGTCCTAAAATGCCAATGTTAGAAAAGAGCTTTAATTTTGTTAGAGTTCCTTTTCAATGGGATCCCTGCTTCTCCACGATTCCTTAAAATTCTGTAGTTTTAGAAGGCAGCAGCATGCTTGACAGAAACAGCACTGGATGCACCATCTGTTCAGATTTTTATGTTTGTTTTTAAATATATGTATACATATATTTTATTGTGAAAATACCGTATAGAGGGGTTACATGAGAAGGTAATGAGTACATTTCTAATCAAGCATTGTTGCCTCCTCCTTTGTTTCCCCTTCCCATCCCTTCCCATCTCCCCCACCCGCCGCCCTCCACCCTCTCACCCCCCCCTCCACCAATGTTGTAAAGCTCCTTTTTCGACGTAACATCTTGTACATCTCATTGTTGCAATGGGTCTACCTGTATCCCTAAAAACAATTTGTTTTTTCCCTTCCCCTCCACAAATTATACCAAGATCAAGTACAGTGAAAACAGGGGTTATACTATGAGGGAGTGACATACAAAGCAACAAGGAAATCATTTATAAAGATGTTAGAAACAATAGCAAGAAAGCAAAAAAAATTGAATCCTTATCTTGGGGTTCATTTAGCCTTAAATCAACTTATCTGACAGCTTCTGCTTGTCTCAGACATTCACTAGTTATTGCAAATAAGGGAGAACTGTTCCCATTTAAGGTAAGTTAGAAATAACCTTAATCAGAGAGGAGAATGAGGGGGATGTGGCTCAGCTCTTACTGGTTAGTTGGTGAAATGTGTTGTCTGTTTTTTCTTTGCTGTTTCTTAAATTTAATTTTACCATGACGAAAATGTACAGAGG
The DNA here is from genome assembly GCF_000151885.1 of Dipodomys ordii. Taxonomy (NCBI): domain Eukaryota; kingdom Metazoa; phylum Chordata; class Mammalia; order Rodentia; family Heteromyidae; genus Dipodomys; species Dipodomys ordii. The sequence continues at coordinate 3,767 of NW_012294263.1, read as the reverse complement.
AGATACAGTTACATACATAATGTTATGAGAACATTTCTATTTTGAACATTTTTATTGTAAGAATACTGTACAGAGGGGTTAGAATTACATGATCAAGATAATGAGTACATTTCCTATCGAGCATTTTTGCCTCATCATTTGTTTTTCCCCTACCATAACTTCATTCACACCTCCAAAATTACACTGCCCAAACTCCCCCATCCCCACCCCCTGCACAGAAGGTGTAAAGTCCATCTCATTGTTACAGTGGATCAATCCTTATTTAAGCATTTTGTTTTTTCCATTCCACTCCCTGCATTAGAGAAGTGTATATAAAAGATGCAGGGCACCTTAGGGTTAGGGTTAGGGTTAGGGTTAGGGTTAGAGGGTTAGGGTTAGGGTTAGGGTTAGGGTTAGGGGATAGGGTTAGGGTTAGGGTTAGGGTTAGGGGTTAGGGTTAGGGTTAGGGTTAGGGGTTAGGGTTAGGGTTAGGGTTAGGGGTTAGGGTTAGGGGTTAGGGTTAGGGTTAGGGGTTAGGGTTAGGGTTAGGGTTAGGCGTTAGGGTTAGGGTTAGGGTTAGGGATAGGCCAGAGTTGCCTGGGCGAGAAAAATGCAGTCCATTTCTTTTTAGCGGCTTTCTCTCCTTTGGGGAAGGTGTAGAGCACTCAAAACTTGGGGACCTTAAAACAATTGTTGTAAGGTCCCCAAGTTTTGAGTGCTCTTTCTTGTTATTTGCATCCTGTGCTCCCAAAACCTCCTCAGCTCTCCCAAATATTTCAAAGAAATCTTTTGACCTATGGCATTGATACAGAGAGGGCCTCTGAACCAAGCCAGGATGCACATAGGAGCTACTAGAGACTGAAATATGCTGTCTATTTCTCTTTTGTGTCTTGTCTCTTCATTATGGAAGGTGGAGAGTATTCACAACTGAGGCGACAACAAACAGTTCTGTTTTAAGGTACCCAAGTTCTCAGGGCTCTATCTTGTCGTTTTCATCCTGAGCTCCCTAACACTGCTGAGCAATCCCAGAATTGCAAGGAAAAAATTGGCACTGGTTAATGGGGACAGTGTGAGGAGGTTGAAGCCCTGCTAGGATGCAGACCGAAGATGCATGGGATAGACCGATGCTCTGTAACTCTCCTTACTGCCCTGTATTTCCGTTGGGGAATATGTAGAGCATTTGGATCCTGGTCTCCGTCAAACAATAATGTTTTAAATCCCCGAAGTTCTGAGTGCTCTGTATACTTTTGTTTTGTCTTGTTTTGTTTTGTCGGTCGTGGGGCTTGAACTCTAGGCCTGGGCGTTGTCCCTCAGCTCTTCAAGTCAAGGCCAGCGCTCTACCTTGAGCTATAGCGCAACTTCCGGTTTTCTGGTGGTTTATTGGAGATAGGTGTCTCACCTTCTCTCCTGCCCGGGCTTGCTTGCAACCGTGTTCCTCAGATTTCCGGCTCCTGAGTAGATAGGATTACAGCTGTGAGCCACCAGTGCCTGGCTCTATCTTACTCTTTGCATCCTGAGTTCCTAAACACTTGTGACCTCTCTCAGAATTAAAAGAAAAAAATTTCACCTGTTATTTTAGACAGAATGAGGCACTTTCAATATAGCTAGGATGCAGAGCAAAGCTTCTTGGGAAAGCTGGGTGCTGTGAATTCTCTCTGGAGGGGTGTCTCTTCCTTGGGAACGTGTAGAGCCCTCCTTCCCGAAGGGCCTTAAATACTGTTCTAGGGTCCCCATATTCTGAGTACTCTATCTTATCGTTTGTACTGCGCTCTCTAACACTGGTCACTCTTCCAGAATTGGAAGAACAAAGTTTGGACGGTTTACTGTGGATAGTGCAAGGGTCATTAAGCCCTGCTAAGATTCAGAGCACAGTTGACTCGGACAGATCATGCTTTCTATTTCTACTAAGTGGCTTGTCTTGCTTTCGGGAAAAGTTGAGAGCACTCAGAACTTGCAGACCTTAATACAATTTTCTTTATGTTCTCCAAATTCTGAGTACTCTCTCTTGTTGTTTGCATCCTGTGCTCCCAAACCCTCCACAGCTCTCTCAAATTTGAAAGTAAAACGGATTGTCCATGGGATGGTGACACCAAGAGGTGCTTTGACTCATGTCAGGGTGCGCACAGGGGCTGCTAGTAACCGACTGATGTTGTCTATTTCTTTTCGGGGGTTGGTCTTTTCTTGGTCGACGGTATAGAGCATTCAGAACCTTGGCGCCATGAAACAATTTTGTTTTAAGTTCCCCAAATTCTCAGTGCTCTATCTTGTCGTTTTCATCCTGAGCATCCTAACACTGGTCAGCCCACCCTGAACTGCAAGAGAAAAATTCTGACTTGTTACTGTGGACAGTGTAAGGGGCTTGAAGCCCTGCTAGGCTGCAGACCGTTGGCGCCTGTGATAGAACCATGCTGTCTATTTCTCTTTCGTGGCTTGTATCTCCTTTGAGGAATTGTAGAGCCTTCAGAACTTGGGCAATATTGTTTACCTCACCAAAGGTCTGAGTGCTCTGTGTTGGCGTTTACAACCTGAGATCTCAAAGACTTTTCAACCCTCCCAGTGGTAAGGAGAAAAACGGAACCTGTGATTGTAGACAGGATGAGACACTTTCTGTCTTGCTATTACGCAGACCAGAGCTTATCGGAAGATTGGTGCTGTCAATTTCTCTATAGAGGCGTGTCACTTCTATGGGGAAGAATTAAACCCTCATTGCTTGGGGGCCTTAAAAGTGTTTTAAAGTCCCCATGTTCTGAGTGCTCCATCTTTTCTTGTTTTTAAATTTTTTTATTTGTTCATTTATTTTTTTTAGAAAACAATGTACAGAGGGGTTACATTTACATGTGCAAGATAATGAGTACATTTTTTATAAAGTATTGTAACGTCGTCTTTGTTTCCCTTTCCCACCTTTTCCCATCCTCCTCCTTTCCTCTCCCACAGTCCTCCCCTCTCCCATACCCCCACCACTCACAAACCAATGTTGTAATGTTCGTTTTGGACATAACGAATTGTCCATCGTATTTTTGCTATGGGTCCACCTGTATCCCTATTGAAACGAATTGTTTTCCCCCTTTCCCTCCACAAATTATACCGACATGAAATACAGTGAAACAGTTGTTATAAAATGGTGGAGAGACTTACAAAGTAAAAAAGAAATGATCTTATGAATGTGTCATAAACAATCGCTTGAAAACAAATAAAAAAACTTTCGAATACATATATTAGGGTTCAGTTCATTAACATCACCTTATCTGACTTTCTCTGCTTTACTCAAACTTTCGTTTGCATGCTGAACTCGCTAACACTGGTCAGTTCTCCCACAATTGGAAGACAAAATTGGACTGGTTCCTGTGGATGGACAGTATAAGTGGCTTTCAGCCTAGCTATTATGCAGACGGGAGAAACCTGGGTTAGAAAGATGCAGTCTACTTGTATTTAGAGGCTTACCTCTCCTTTGAGGAAGATGTAGATCATTGAGAATTTGAGCCCTGAAAAACAATTTTGTTTTAAGGCGCCGAATTTCTGTGTTGCTCTATCTAGTCGTTTGCATCCTGTGCTCTCAAACACTTTTCAGCTCTCCCAGAATTGCAAGGAATATAATTGGACCTGTTATTGTTGACAGTATGTGGAACAGGATGTAGATTAGGGCTTAGTGAGAAAGGTCGGCGCTGTCCATATACCTTTGGAGGCTTGTCTCTCCATTGGGAAAGGAGTAGAGCATCCTCACTTTGGGACCTTAAAACTGTTTTAAGGTCACCAATTTCGGAGTGCTCTCTAATGTCGTTTGCATCCTG
>NW_012294262.1:0-5917 GCF_000151885.1 Dipodomys ordii | reverse complement strand
CCACAGAACACAGCAGGACACAGCAGGAAACAGCGGTGACCCTGTTGGAGACACAGCGGGACACAGCAGGGGACACAGCGGGACACAGCGGGGGACACACCGGAACACAGTGGGGGACAGAGCGTGGGACACAGCGAGACACATCGGGGACAAAGCTGGACACAGCGGGGTACACAGCAGGACAAAGCGGGGACACAGTGGGGGACAAAGCGGAACACAGCGGGACACAGTGGGGGACACAGCGGGACAGAGAGGGGGACACAGCAGGGGACACAGCGGGACACAGCGGGGAACACAGCGAGGACACAGCGGGACACAGCGTCGCTACAGCGGGGACACAGCGGGACACAGCGAGGTACACAGCTGGGGACACAACGGGACACAGGGGGGACACAGTGGGACACAGCGGGACACAGCGTGGACTCAGCAGGGGACAGAGCGGAGGACAGAGTGGGGGTCACAGCGGGACACAGCGGGGAACACAGCGAGGACACAGCGGGACACAACGTCGAAACAGCGACGACGCAGTGGGACACAGAGGGGTACACAGCTGGGACACAACGGGACACAGTGGGGGACACAGCGGGACACAGCGAGACACAGGGGGACACAGCAGGGGACACATCGGGACACAGCAGGACACATTGGGGACAGAGCGGGACACAGCGTGACACAGTCGGACACAGCGGGGGACGCAGCGGGACACAACGGAGGACACAGTGAGGACACAGCGGGACAGAGCGGGGACACAGCTGGACACAGCGGGCCACCACGGGACAGAGGAGTACACAGCTGGACACAGCGGTGACACTGCGGGGACACAGCGGGACACAACGGGGGCCACAGCGGGGCCACAGCAGGACACAGCTGTGGACAAAGCGAGGACACAGCGGGACACAACGGGGTACAGAGCGGGAGACAGCGGGGGACACAGCGAGGACACAGCGGGACACAGCAGGGGACACACTGGGACACAGAGGGGGACACAGAGGTGTACACAGCGGGACACAGCGGGGAACACAGCGAGGACACAGCGGGGACATAACGGGACACAGTGGGTTACACAGCTGGGGACACAAAGGGATACATCGGGGGACACAGAGAGGACACAGAGGAACACAGCGTGGGACACAGCGAGGACACAGCGGGACACAGAGGGACACAGCGGGACACAGCAGGGACAAAGCAGTAGACACAGCGGGACACAGTGGGGGACACAGCGGGGGACACAGCGAGGACACAGCGGGACACAGCGGGACAAAGCGTCGATACAGCAGGGACACAGCAGGACACAGCGGGGTACACAACTGGGGACACAACCGGACACAGCAGGGGACACAGCGAGGACACAGAGGGGGACACAGAGTGTTACACAGCGGGACACAACGGGGAACACAGCGAGGACACAGCGGAACCCAGCGGGACACAGCATCGATACAATGGGGACAGAGCGGGACACAGCAGGGTACACAGCTTGGGACACAAAGGGACACAGTGGGGGACACAGCGGGACACAGCAGGACACAGTGGGACACAGCGGGGACAAAGCGTGAGACACAGCGGGGGACAGAGCGGGAGACAGCGGGGGACACAGCGAGGACACAGTGGGACACAGCGGGACCCAGCATGGTACACAGCGGGACACAGCGGGGTACACAGCGGGTGACACAACGGGACACAGCAGGGGACACAGAGGGAAACAGAGGGACACAGCGCGGACAACGCGGGGGACACGGCGGGGAACAGCTGGGGACACAGCGGGACACAGCGGGGAATACAGCGGGACACAGCGGTGGACACAAGGGGGACAAAGCGGGACACAGCAGGTGACACAGCAAGGACACAGGGGGACACAGCGGGGACACAGCGGGACTCAGCGGGGGACACAGCGGGACACAGCGGGACAAAGCGGGACACAGCTGGACACAGCGGGGACACAGCAGGGACACAGAAGGGGACAAAGCGGAACACAGCGGGACACAGTGGGGGACACAGCGGGACACAGCGGGAAACACAGCGGGGGCACAGCGGGAAACACAGCGAGGACACAGCGGGACACAGCGTCGGTACAACGGGGACACAGAGGGACACAGCGAGGTACACAGCTGGGGACACATTGGGACACAGTGGGGGACACAGCAGGACACAGCGGGAACACAGCTGGAAACAGTGGGGTACACAGCGGGACACAGCGGGGACACATCGGGGACACAGCGGTGACACAGGCAGGACACAGCGGGACACAGCGGGGACAAAGCTTGAGACACAGCGGGGGACAGAACGGGAGACAGCGGGGGACACAGCAGGGGACACATCGGGACACATCGGGACACATCGGGGACAGAGCGGGACACATCGTGACACAGTCGGAAACAGCGGGGGACACAGCGGGACACAACAGGGGACACAGTGAGGACACAGCGGGACAGAGCGGGGACATAGCTGGACACAGAGGTTTATACAGCGGGACACAGCGGGGACACTGCAGGGACACAGCCGGACACATCGGGGACACAGCCGGACACAGCGGGGACACAGCAATAGTCACAGCGGGACACAGCGTGGGACACAGTCGGACACAGTGGGGGACACAGCAAGGACCCAGCGGGACCCAGCGGGACACAGCGTCGATACAGCGGGGACACAGCGTTACACAGCGAGTGACACAGCTGGGGACACAAAGGGACACAGTGGGGGACACAACGGGACATAGCGGGACACAGTGGGACACAGTGGGCACAAAGCATGAGACACAGCGGGGGACACAGCGGGAGAAAGTGGGGGACACAGCGGGACACAGTGGGACACAGCGGGCACAAAGCATGAGACACAGCAGGGGACACAGCGGGAGAAAGCGGGGGACACAGCGGGACACAGCAGGGGAGACAGTGGGACACAGTGGTGGACACAGCGGGACAGAGCGGGGACACAGCTGGACACAGCGGGGTACACACCGTGAAACAGCGGGGACACAGCAGGGGACACAGTGGGACACAGAGGGGGACACAGAGGGGTACACAGTGGGACACAGCGGGGAACACAGCGAAGACACAGCGGGACACAGCGAGGGACACAGCGGGATACAGCGAGGGACACAGGGAGGACACAGCGGGACACAGCAGGGACACAGTGGGGACTCACTGGGGGACACAGCGGGGGACAAAGCGGGACACCCTGGAACACAGCGGGACACAGCGGGACACAGCGAGGACACAGCGAACTCAGCGGGGGACACAGCGTGACACAGCAGGACACAGCGGGACACAGCTGGACACAGCGGGGACACTGCAGGGACACAGCGGGGGACAAAGCAGAACACAGCGGGACACAGTGGAGGACAAAGCGGAACAAAGCAGGACACAGTGGGGACACAGCGGGACACAGCGGGAAACACAGCGGGGGACACAGTGGGAAACAGCGAGGACACAGCGGGACACAGCGGCGGTACAGCTGGGACACAGCGGGACACAGCGAGGTACACAGCTGGGGACACATTGGGACACAGTGGGGGACACAGCGGGACACAGCGGGAACACAGCTGGTCACAGCCGGGTACAGAGCAGGACACAGCGGGGACACAGCGGGGACACAGCTGGACACTGCGGGGGACACAGCAGGGGACAAAGCGGGACACAGCGTGGTACACAGCGGGACATAGCTGTGTACACAGCGGGGCACAAAACAGGACACAGCGGGGGACACAGACGGAAACAGAGGGACACATCGAGGTCAACGCGGGAGACACAGCAGGAACACAGCTGGGGACACAGCGGGACACAGCGGGGAATACAGCGGGACACAGCGGCAGACACAGGGGGGACAATGCGGGACACAGCAGGTGACACAGCAAGGACACAGCGGGACACAGCGGGGACACAGCGGGACTCAGCGGGGGACACAGCGGGACACAGCGGGACACAGCGGGACACAGCTGGACACAGTGGGGACACAGCAGGGACACAGCAGGGGACAAAGCGGAACACAGTGGGACACAGTGGGTGACACAGCGGGACACAGCAGGAAATGGGGACACAGCGGGAAACACAGCGAGGACACAGCGGGACACAGTGTCGGTACAGCTGGGACACAGCGGGACACAGCGAGGTACACAGCTGGGACACATTGCGACACAGTGGGGGACACAGCGGGACACAGCGGGAACACAGCGGGACACAGCGGGGTACACAGCGGGACACAGCGGGGAGACATCGGGGACACAGCGAGGACACAGGGAGGACACAGCGGGACACAGCGGAGACAAAGCTTGAGACACAGCGGGGGACAGAGCAGGAGACAGCGGGGGACACAGCGGGACACAGCGGGGGACACAGCGGGACACAGCGGGGGACACAGCAGGGGACACAGCGGGACACAACGGGACACATCGGGGACAGAGCCGGACACAGCGTGACACAGTCGGAAACAGCGGGGGACACAGCGGGACACAACAGGATACACAGTGAGGACACAGAGGGACAGAGCGGGGACACAGCTGGATACAGAGGGGTACACAGCGGGACACAGCGGGGACACCGCGGGGACACAGCGGGACACATCGGGGACACAGCCGGACACAGCGGGGACACAGCATTGGTCACAGCAGGACACAGCGTGGTACACAGCCGGACACAGCGGGGGACACAGCAGGGGACACAGCGGGACACAGCGGGGACAGAGCTGGACACTGCGGGGGACACAGCGGGACACAGCGGGGGACACAGCGGGACACAGCGGGGTACACAGCGGGGGACACAACGGGACACAGCGGTGTACACAGAGGGAAACAGAGGGACACAGCGAGGACAACGCGGGGGACACAGCAGGAACACAGCTGGGGACACAGCGGGACACAGCGGGGAATACAGCGGGACACAGCGGCGGACACAGGGGGGAACAAGCGGGACACAGCAGGTGACACAGCAAGGACACAGCGGGACACAGCGGGGACACAGCGGGACTCAGCGGGGGACACAGCGTGACACAGCGGGTCACAGCTGGACACAGCGGGGACACAGCAGGTACACAGCAGGGGATAAAGTGGAACACAGCGGGACACAGTGGGGGACACAGCGGGACACAGTGGGAAACACAGCGGGGGACACAGCGAGCCACAGCGGGGAACACAGCGAGGACACAGCGGGACACAGCGTCGGTACAGCGGGGACGCAGCGGGACACAGCGAGGTACACAGCTGGGGACACAACGGGACACAGGGGGGACACAGTGGGACACAGCGGGACACAGTGGGGACAAAGCTTGAGACACAGCGGGTGACAGAGCGTGAGACAGCGGGGGACAGAGCGGGACACAGCAGGGGACACACCGGGACACAGCGGGGGACACAGCAGGGGACATAGCGGGACACAGTGGTGGACACAGCGGGACAGAGCGGGGACACAGCTGGACACAGCGGGGAACTCACTGTGACACATCGGGGACACAGCGGGGGACACAGAGGGACACAGAGGGGGACACAGAGGGGTACACAGCGGGACACAGTGGGGGACACAGGGAGGACACAGCGGGACACAGCAGGGACACAGTGGGGACTCACTGGGGGACACAGCGGGGGACAAAGCTGGACAGCCCGGGACACAGCGGGACACAGCGGGGACACTGCGGGAACATAGCAGGACACAACAGCATACACAGCGGGACACAGTGGGACACATCGGGGGACACAGCGAGGACACAGCGGAACACAGCGTGGGACACAGCGAGGACACAGCGGGACACAGCGGGACACAGCGGGACACAGCATGGACACAGCAGTAGACACAGCGGGACAAAGCGGGCGACAGAGCGGGAGACAGCGGGGCACACAGTGAGGACACAGCGGTGGACACAGCGGGGACACAGCGGGGACGCAACGGGGGACACAGCGAGGGACATAGCGGGACACCACAGAACACAGCGG
>NW_012294261.1:0-5917 GCF_000151885.1 Dipodomys ordii | reverse complement strand
TGATTCGCTGATGAAAAAGCAGCACGTGAAGTAGGAGAAGCAGGAGAAGCTGAAGCATGAGAAGGTGAAGTAACAGAAGACGCTGATGCTGAATGAGAAGCATAAGGAGTAATTGAAGCAGAAGCAGAAGGAGAAGTAGTAGCAGAATGAGAATCAGAAGAAGGAGAATGAGAAGCAGAATGATATGCATAAATAGAATCAGAATGAGAAGAAGGAGATGCAGAAGCAGGTGAATCTGAAGCAGATGAATCAGATGAAGGAGAAGAAGCAGAAGCAGTAGGAGAAGCAGAAACAGAATGAGAAGCAGAAAGAGAAGGAGGGGAAGCAGAAGAAGCAGATGCAGGAGAAGCAGAAGCATAAGAATCCGAAGAAGCAGAAGCAGAACCTGAAGCAGAAGAAGAAGCAGATGAAGCAGAATTTGCAGAAGTAGAAGGAGAAGCAGAAGCAGAAAGAGAAGCAAAAGCAGTAGGAGATGCAGAAGGAGAAGCTGAAGAAACAGAAGCAGTAGCAGAAGAAGCTGAAGATGTAGAAGCAGAAAAAGAAGCAAAAGAAATAGCAGAAGAACGAGAAGGAGAAGGAGAAACAGAAGGAGAAGCAGAAGGAGAAGCAGAAAGAGAATCAGGAAAAGCAGAAGAAGCAGAAGCAGACGGAGAAGCAGAAGAAGGAGAAGGAGAAGCAGAAGCAGAAGAAGAAGCAGAAGGAAAACAGAAGGAGATGCAGAAGGAGAAGCAGGAGAAGGAGAAGAACCAGAAGCAGAAGGAGAAGAACTAAAGAGAAGAAGCAGAAGCAGAAGAAGCAGAAGCAGATGTAGAAAGAGAAGCCGACGAAGAGAAGCAGAACGAGAAGCAGGAGAAGCAGTAGAAGCAGAAGCGGGAGAAGCAGAAGAAGAAGAAAAAGAAGAAGGAGAGGAGCAGAAGCCAAAGGAGAAGCAGAAGCAGAAGGAGAAGCAGAAAGAGAAGGAGGAAAAGCAGAAAAAGCAGAAGCAGGAGAAGCAGAAGCAGAAGAAACAGGAGAAGGACAAGAAGCAGAAGCAGAAGGAGAAGCAGAAACAGAAGGAGAAACAGAAAGATAAGGAGGGGAAGCAGAAGAAGCAGAAGCAGGAGAATCAGAAGCATAAGAATCCGAAGAATCAGAAGCAGAACCTGAAGCAGAAGGAGAAGCAGGAGAATCAGAAGAAGCAGAATATGGAGAAGCAGAATGACAAGCTGAAGGAGAAGCAGAAGCAGAAAGAGAATCAAAAGCAGAAGGAGAAGCAGAAGAAACAGAAGAAACAGAAGCAGTAGCAGTTGCAGCAGAAGCAGAAGGAGAAGCAGAAGGAAAAGCAGGAGAACGAGAAGGAGAAGGAGAAACAGAAGCAGAAGCAGAAGGAGAATCAGAAGGAGAAGCAAAAGAAGCAGAAGGAGAAGCAGAAGCAGAAGAAGCAGCAGAAGGAGAAGCAGAAGCAGAAGAAGATGCAGAAGGAGAAGCAGGAAGAGCAGAAGAAGCAGAAGCAAAAGGAGAAAGAGAAGGAGAAGAAGGAGAAGCAGAAGAAGCAGGAGAAGCAGAAGCAGAAAAAACAGGAAAAGCCGAAGAAGCAGAAGCAGAATCTGAAGCAGAAGGAGAAACAGAAGAAGCACAATCTGAAGCAGAATCAGAAGAAACAGAAATAGTAGAATAAGCAGAAGCAAAAGCAGCAGGAGAAACAGAAGAAGAAGACGGAGAATTCGGAAGAGAAGGATTAGGAGTAGGAGAAGCAAAAGGATAATCAGAAGCAGAAAGAGACGCAGAAGGAGAAGCAGCACGAGAATTAGGAGAACCAGGAGAAGCAGAAGCAGGAGAAGCAGATGATACAGAAGACGCAGAAGCAGAATGAGAAGCAGAAGGAGAAATTGAAGCAGATGCAGAAGGAGAAGCAGAAGAAGGAGAAGCAGAAGAAGAGGGAGAGGAGAAGCAGAAGAAAAGCAGAAAGAGAGCAGGAAGCAGAAGAAACTGAAGAAGGAGAAGAAGCAGAAGAAGAAGGAGAAGCAGAAACAGAAGGAAAAGCAGAAAGAGAAGCAGGAGAAGCAGAAGAAGCAGCAGCAGGAGAAGCAGAAGCAGAAGAAGCCGAAGAAGCAGAAGCAGAACCTGAAGCAGAAGAAGAAGCAGCAGAAGCAGAAGAAGCAGAATCTGGAGAAGAAGAAGGAGAACCAAAAGGAGAAGCAGAAGCAGAAAGAGAAGGAAAAACAGAAGGAGAAGCAGAAGAAACAGAAGAAGCAGAGACAGTAGCAGAAGAAGCAGAAGATGCATTAGCAGAAGGAGAAGCAGAAGGAAAAGCAGAAGAACGAGAAGGAGAAAGAGAAACAGAAGGAGAAGCAGAAAGAGAAGCAGAAGAAGGAGCAGGAGACGGAAAAGCAGCAGGAAAAGCAGAAAGAGCAGCAGAAGGAGAAGCAGGAGATGCAGAAACAGGAGAAGCAGAAGTAGAAGTATCAGTAAAAGGACAAGAAGCAGAAGCAGAAGGAGAAGCAGAAACAGAAGGAGAAGCAGAAACAGAAGGAGGGGAAGCAGAAGAAGCAGAAGCAGAAGCATAAGAATCCGAAGAAGCAGAAGCAGAACATGAAGCAGAAGGAGAAGCAGGAGAAGGCAGAAGAAGCAGAATCTGGAGAAGCAGAATGACAAGCTGAAGGAGAAGCAGAAGCAGAAAGAGAATCAAAAGCAGAATGAGAAGCAGAAGAAACAGAAGAAGTAGAAGCAGTAGCAGTTGTAGCTGAAGCAGAAGGAGAAGCCGAAGGAAAAGCAGAAGAACAAGAAGGAGAAGGAGAAACAGAAGGAGAAGCAGAAGGAGAAGCAGAAAGAGAAGCAGGTAAAGCAGAAGAAGAAGAAGCAGAAGGAGAAGCAGAAGAAGGAGAAGGAGAAGCAGAAGCAGAAGAAGATGCAGAAGGAGAAGCAGGAGAAGCAGAAGAAGCAGAAGGAGAAGGAGAAGCAGGAAAAGCAGAAGCAAAAGAAGGAGAAGGAGAAGCAGAAGAAGAAGAAGGTGCATAAGGACAAGCACAAGCAGAAGGAGATGCAGAAGGAGAAGCAGGAGAAACAGAAGAAGCCGAAGCTGAAGGAGAAGCAGAAGTAGGAGAAGGAGAAGGAGGAGAAGCAGAAGCAGAAAGAGAAGCAGAAGCGGAATGAGAAGAAGAAAGAAAAGCAGGAGATGCACAAGAAGCAGAAGCAGGAGAAGCCGAAAGAGAAGAAGCAGAAGAAGCAGAAACAGAAGCAGAAGTAGAAGCAGAAGCAGAAGGAGAAGCAGCAGAACAAGTAGAACCAGAAATTCAGGCAGGAGAAACAGAAGCAGAAAGAGAAGCAAAAAGAGAAGCAGAAGGAGAAGTAGAAGAAGCAGCAGAAGGAGAAGCAGCAGAAGAAGCAGAAAAAACAAGCAGGAGAAGCAGAAGCAGAAAGAGAAGTAGAAGCAGAAGAAGCAGAAGAAGCAGAAGCAGAAGAAGAAGCAGTAGAAGCATAAGAAGCAGAAGCAGGAGAAGCAGAAGCAGAAGAACAAGAAGAAGCATAAGAAGCAGAAGCAGAAGCAGAGGGAGAAACAGAAAAAGGAGAAGGAGCAGCAGAAGGTGAAGCAGAAGGAGATGGAGAAGCAGAAAGAGAAGCAGAAACAGAAGGAGAAGAAGAAGGATTAGTTGGAGAATCAGAAGAAGCAGAAGCAGAAAGAGAAGCAGAATAAGGAGAAGGAGAAGCAGAAGCAGAGGAAAGGAAGGAGAAGCAGAAGAAGCAGAAGCGGGAGAAGCAGAAGCAGAAGAAGAAGTAGAAGAAGAAGAAGAAGAAGAAGAAGAAGAAGAAGAAGAAGAAGAAGAAGAAGAAGAAGAAGAAGAAGAAGAAGAAGAAGAAGAAGAAGAAGAAGGAGAAGCAGTAGAAGCAGAAGAAACAGAAGCACGAGTAGCAGAAGCAGAAGAAAAAGAATAAGCAAAAGAAGCAGAAGCAGAAGAAGTGGGAGAAGCAGAAGAAGGAGAAGGAGAAGGAGCAGCAGAAGGAGAAGCAGAAGCAGAAAGAGAAGCAGAAACAGAAGGAGAACAAGAAGGAGAAGCAGGAGAAACAGAAGAAGCAGAAGTAGAAGCAGAAAGAAGAGAAGAAGGAGAAGCAGAAGTAGAATCAGAAGAAACAGAAGAAGAAGAAGCAGAAGAAACAGAAGCAAAAGAAACAGAAGAAGGAGAAGAGCAGAAGCAGAAGCAGAAGGAGAAGCAGAAATAGAAGCAGGAGAAGCAGAAGAAGCAGGAGAAGCAGAAGCAGAAGAAACAGGAGAAACCGAAGAAGCAGAAGCAGAATCTGAAGCAGAAGGAGAAACAGAAGAAGCACAATCTGAAGCAGAAGCAGAAGAAACAGAAATAGTAGAATAAGCAGAAGCAGAAGTAGCAGGAGAAGCAGAAGAAGAAGACGGAGAAGGCGAGAGAGAAGGATTGGGAGTAGGAGAAGCAAAAGGATAAGCAGAAGCAGAAAGAGACGCAGAAGGAGAAGCAGCACGAGAAGTAGGAGAAGCAGGAGAAGCAGAAGCAGGAGAAGCAGAAGAAACAGAAGACGCAGAAGCAGAATGAGAAGCAGAAGGAGAAATTGAAGCAGAAGCAGAAAGAGAAGCAAAAGCAGAAGGAGAAGCAGAAGAAGGAGAAGCAGAAGAAACAGAAGAAGCAGAGGAGGTAGCAGAAGCAGAAGATGCAGAAGCAGAAGGAGAAGCACAAGGAAAAGCAGAAGAACGAGAAGGAGAAGGAGAAACAGAAGGAGGAGCAGAAAGAGAAGCAGAAGAAGGAGAAGGAGACGGAAAAGCAGCAGGAGAAGCAGAAAGAGCAGCAGAAGGAGAAGCATGAGATACAGAAACAGGAGAAGCAGAAGTAAAGGAATCAGGAGAAGGACAAGAAGCAGAAGCAGAAGGAGAAGCAGAAACAGAAGGAGAAGCAGAAAGAGAAGGAGGGGAAGCAGAAGAAGCAGAAGCAGGAGAAGCAGAAGCATGAGAATCCGAAGAAGCAGAAGCAGAACCTGAAGCAAAAGGAGAAGCAGGAGAAGCAGAAGAAGCAGAATCTGGAGAAGCAGAATGACAAGCTGAAGGAGAAGCAGAAGCAAAAAGAGAATCAAAAGCAGAAGGAGAAGCAGAAGAAACAGAAGACGTAGAAGCAGTAGCAGTTGTAGCTGAATCAGAAGGAGAAGCCGAAGGAAAAGCAGAAGAACAAGAAAGAGAAGGAGAAACAGAAGGAGAAGCAGAAGGAGAAGCAGAAAGAGAAGCAGGTAAAGCAGAAGAAGAAGAAGCAGAAGGAGAATCAGAAGGAGAAGCAGAAGAAGGAGAAGGAGAAGCAGAAGCAGAAGAAGATGCAGAAGGATAAGCAGGAGAAGCAGAAGAAGCAGAAGCAGAAGGAGAAGCAGGAAAAGCAGGAGAAGCAGAAGCAAAAGAAGGAGAAGGAGAAGCAGAAGAAGAAGAAGGAGCATAAGGACAAGCACAAGCAGAAGGAGAGGCAGAAGGAGAAGCAGGAGAAACAGAAGAAGCAGAAGCTGAAGGAGAAGCAGAAGTAAGAGAAGGAGAAGGAGGAGAAGCAATAGCAGAAGGAGAAGCAGAAGCGGAATGAGAAGCAGAAAGAAAAGCAGGAGAAGCACAAGAAGCAGAAGCAGGAGAAGCCGAAAGAGAAGAAGCAGAAGAAGCAGAAACAGAAGCAGAAGTAGAAGCAGAAGCAGAAGGAGAAGCAGCAGAAGAAGTAGAACCAGAAATTCAAGCAGGAGAAACAGAAGAAGCAGAAGCAGAAAGAGAAACAAAAAGAGAAGCAGAAGGAGAAGTAGAAGAAGCAGCAGAAGGAGAAGCAGCAGAAGAAGCAGAAAAACAAGCAGGAGAAGCAGAAGCAGAAAGAGAAGTAGAAGCAGAAGAAGCAGAAGCAGAAGAAGGAGCAGTAGAAGCATAAGAAGCAGAAGCAGGAGAAGCAGAAGCAGAAGAACA
>NW_012294260.1:0-5918 GCF_000151885.1 Dipodomys ordii | reverse complement strand
CCCCGCTGTGTCCCTGCTGTGTCCTCGCTGTGTCACCGCTATGTCACGCTGTGTCCCCGCTGTGTCACGCTGTGTCCCGCAGTGTCCCTGCTATGTCCCCGCTGTGTCCTCACTGTATCCCCCTCTGTGTCCCACTGTGTGCCCCGCTGTGTCCGGGCTTTGTCCACCTGTGTCCTGCTTTGTCCTCACTATGACCCCCGCTGTGTATCGCTGTGTCCCTGCTGTGTCCCGCTGTGTCCCCCGCTGTGTCCCGCTGTGTCCCCCGCTATGTCCTCGCTGTGTCCCCACTGTCCCCTGCTGTGTCCCGCTGTGTCCCCGCTGTGTCCCGATGTGTACCGCTGTGTCTGCCTCTGTGTCCCCCGCTGTGTCCCTCTGTGTCTCCCACTTTGTCCCCCGCTGTGTCCCTCTGTATCCCCCACTGTGTGTTGTTGTTTCTCCCGCTGTGTCCAGCTGTGTCCCGCTGTGTCGCCCCCTGTGTCCCCCACTGTTTTCTGCTGTGTCCCTTTTTGTCTCACTGTGTCCCGCTGTGTCCTCGCTGTGTCCCGCTGTGTCCCACTGTGTCCCTTCCTGTGTACCCACTGTGTACCCGCTGTGTTCCCGCTGTGTCCCGCTGTGTCCCGCTGTGTCCCCCGTTGTGTCCCGCTGTGTCTCCCGCTGTGTCCCGCTGTGTCCCGCTGGGTCCCCGCTGTTCCTTGGTGTGTACCAGCTGTCACCCGCTGTGTCACTGGCTGTGTCCCGCTGTGTCCCGCTGTATCCTGCTCTGTCCTTTCTGTGTCCTCCGCTGTGTCCTCCGCTGTGAGCCACTGTGTTCCGCTTTGTCCCGCTGTGTCCCACTGTGTCCCCTGCTATGTCCCGCGTTGTGTCCCGCTGTGTCCCCCTGTGTCCCGCTGTGTCCCCGCTTTGTCCTCCTGTGTCCCGCTGTGTCCCTGCTGTGTTTGTGGTGTGTCCCGCTGTGTCCCCTCTGTGTCCCCACTGTCCCCCACTGTGTCCCTCTGTGTCCTCGCTGTGTCCCCCGCTGTGTCCCACTGTGTCCCCTTCTATGTCCCGCGCTGTGTCCCGCTGTGTCCCCGCTGTGTCCCGCTGTGTCCTTTTGTGTCCCCAGCTGTGTCCCGCTGTGTCGTCCCCTGTGTCCCCCACTGTGTTCCGCTGTGTTCCGTTTTGTCTCGCTGTGTCCCGCTGTGTCCTCGCTGTGTCCCACTGTGTCCCACTGTGTCCCTTCCTGTGTACCCGCTGTGTCCCCGCTGTGTCCCCGCTGTGTCCCTCGTTGTGTCCCGCTGTGTCCCCTGCTGTGTCCCTCTGTGTCCCGCTCTGTCCTCGTTGTGTCCCCTGCTATATCCCGCTGTGTTCCCCGCTCTGTCCCGCTGTGTCCCCGCTGTGTCCCGCTGTGTCCCCCGCTATATCCTGCTCTGTACCCCGTTGTGTCCCGCTGTGTCCCTGCTGTATCCCCGATGTGTCCCACAGTGTACCCCGCTGTGTCCCGCTCTGTCCCGCTGTGTCCCCCGCTGTGTTCCCCTCTGTGTCCTGCTGTGTCCTGCTGTGTCCTGCTGTGTACTCGCTGTGTCCCAGCTGTGTCCCGCTGTGTCCTCGCTGTGTCCCAGCTGTGTCCCGCTGTGTCCCCGTTGTTCCCCGATTTGTCCCCTCTGTCCCCCGCTGTGTCCCTCGCTGTGTACCTCTGTGTCCCGCTCTGTCCTCGCTTTGTCCCCGCGATGTCCCGCTGTGTCCCCGCTATGTCCCTGCTGTGTTCCACTCTCTCCCGCTGTGTGCGGCTCTGTGTCCCCGCTGTGTCCTGCTGTGTCCCCGCTGTGTCCCGCTGTGTCCCGCTGTGTCCCCGCTGTGTCCCGCTGTGTTCCCGCTGTGTAACGCTGGGTCCCCCTATGTGTCCCGCTGTGTCCCCCGCTGTGTCCCTGCTGTGTTCCGCTCTGTCCCGCTGTGTCCCGCTGTGTACCCCGCAGTGTCCTGCTGTGCCGCCCGACGTGTCCCGCTGTGTCCCGCTGTGTCCCCGGCTGTGTCCCCCGCTGTGTCCCGCTCTTTCCCGCTGTGTCCCGCTTTGTCCTTGCTGTGTCCCCATTTGTGTCCCGCTGTGTGCTCTCTGTGTCCCCCGCTGTGTCCCGTTGTGTCCCCATGTGTCACGCTGTGTCCTCTCTGTGTATCCTTCTGTGTCGGGCTGTGTCCTCGCTGTGTCCCACACTCTGTCCCCGCTGTTACCCGCTGTGTCCCTGCTGTGTCCCTGCTGTGTCCCGTTGTGTCCCGCTGTGTCCCGCTGTGTCCTCGATATCCCCCGCTGTGTCCCGTTGTGTCCCCGCTGTCTGCATGTGTGTCCCCCTGTCCCCCGCCTTGTCCCCCGCTGTGTCCCGCTGTGTCCTCGCTGTGTCCCCAGCTGTGTCCCGCTGTGTCCCCCACTGTGTCCCCCACTGTGTCCCGCTGTGTCCCCCGATGTGTCCCGCTGTGTCCCGCTCTGTCCCCGCTGTCTGCCGGTGTGTCACCGCTGTCCCCCGCTGTGTCCTCCGCTGTGTCCCTCTGTGTCCTCGCTGTGTCTCACTGTGTCCCCGCTTTGTCTCCGCTGTGTCCTGCTGTGTCCCGCTGTGTCCCTGGTGTGTCCTCGCTGTGTAACCGCTGAGTCCCTCTGTGTCCGCGCTGTGTCCCACTGTGTACCCCACTGTGTCCCCGCTGTGTCCCCGCTGTGTCCTGCTGTGTCCCGCTGTGTCCCTCTGTGTCCTCGCTGTGTCCCACACTGTGACCCCGCTGTGACCCGCTGTGTCCCTGCTGTGTCCCTGCTGTGTCCCGCTGTTTCCCGCTGTGTCCCACTGTGTCCCTTCCTGTGTACCCGCTGTGTACCCGCTGTGTCCCCGCTGTGTCCCGCTGTGTCCCGCTGTGTCCCCCGTTGTGTCCCGCTGTGGCTCCCGCTGTGTCCCGCTGTGTCCCGCTGGGTCCCCGCTGTTCCTTGGTGTGTACCAGCTGTCACCCGCTGTGTCACCCGCTGTGTCCCGCTGTGTCCCGCTGTATCCTGCTCTGTCCTTGCTGTGTCCTCCGCTGTGAGCCACTGTGTTCCGCTTTGTCCCGCTGTGTCCCACTGTGTCCCCTGCTATGTCCCGCGTTGTGTCCCGCTGTGTCCCCCTGTGTCCCGCTGTGTCCCCGCTTTGTCCTCCTGTGTCCCGCTGTGTCCCTGCTGTGTCCCCGCTGTGTCCCGCTGTGTCCCCTCTGTGTCCCCACTGTCCCCCACTGTGTCCCTCTGTGTCCTCGCTGTGTCCCCCGCTGTGTCCCACTGTGTCCCCTTCTATGTCCCGCGCTGTGTCCCGCTGTGTCCCCGCTGTGTCCCGCTGTGTCCTTTTGTGTCCCCAGCTGTGTCCCGCTGTGTCGTCCCCTGTGTCCCCCACTGTGTTCCGCTGTGTTCCGTTTTGTCTCGCTGTGTCCCGCTGTGTCCTCGCTGTGTCCCGCTGTGTCCCACTGTGTCCCTTCCTGTGTACACGCTGTGTACCCGCTGTGTCCCCGCTGTGTCCCGCTGTGTCCCCGCTGTGTCCCTCGTTGTGTCCCGCTGTGTCTCCTGCTGTGTCCCGCTGTGTCCTGCTGGGTCCCCGCTGTTCCTTGGTGTGTACCAGCTGTCACCCGCTGTGTCACCCGCTGTGTCCCGCTGGGTCCCGCTGTATCCTATCTGTCCTTGCTGTGTCTTCCGCTGTGACCCACTGTGTCCCACTGTGTCCCCGCTTTGTCCCCGCTGTCCCCCGGTGTGTCCCCGCTGTCCCAGGCTGTGTCCCCCGCTGTGTCCCGCTGTGTCCTGTTTTGTCCCGCTGTGTCCTGCTGTGTCCTCGCTTTGTCCCCGCTGTCTCCCGGTGTGTCCCCACTGTCCCAGGCTGTGTCCCCCGCTGTGCCCCGATGTGTCCCGTTTTGTCTCGCTGTGTCCTCTCTGTGTCCCGCTGTGTCCCACTGTGTCCCGTCCTGTGTCCCCGCTGTGTCCCTGCTGTGTCCTGCTGTGTCCCGCTGTGTCCCCGCTTTTTCACAGTTGTGTCTTCCTGTATCCCGCTGTGTCCACGCTATGTCCCGTTCTCTACCCCTCTGTGTCCCGCTGTGTCCCCCGTTGTGTCCCGCTGTGTCTCCCGCTGTGTCCCGCTGGGTCCTCGCTGTTCCTAGGTGTGTACCAGCTGTCACCCGCTGTGTCACCCGCTGTGTTCCGCTGTGTCCCGCTGTATCCCGCTGTGTCCTTGCTATGTCCTCCGCTGTGTCCCTGCTGTTTCCCGCTGTGTCCCGCTGTGTCCCCCGCTGTGTCCCGCTGTGTCCCCTCCTGTGTCCCCTGCTGTGTCCCACTGTGTCCCTGCTGTGTCCTCGCTGTGTCACCGCTATATCATGCTGTGTCCCCGCTGTGTCACGCTGTGTCCCGCAGTGTCCCTGCTATGTCCCCGCTGTGTCCTCGCTGTATCCCCCTCTGTGTCCCACTCTGTGCCCCGCTGTGTCCCGGCTTTGTCCTCCTGTGTCCTGCTGAGTCCTCGCAATGATCCCGCTGTGTATCGCTGTGTCCCCGCTGTGTCCCGCTGTGTCCCTGCTGTGTCCCGCTGGGTCCCCCACTATGTCCTCGCTGTGTCCCCGCTGTCCCCTGCTGTGTCCCGCTGTGTCCCCGCTGTGTTCCCCCGCTGTGTCCCGCTGTGTCCCGCTGTGTACACTGCTGTGTCCCCACTGTGTCCCACTGTGTCTCTCTGTGTCCCCCGCTGTGTCCCGCTGTGTGTCCCGCTGTGTCTCCCGCTTTGTCTCGTGCTGTGTCCCGCTGTATCCCCCGCTGTGTGCCATTGTTTCTCCAGCTGTGTCCCGCTGTGTCCCGCTGTGTCCCCGCTGTGTCCCGCTGTGTACTGGTGTGTCAATCTTTGTCACCGCTCTCCCCCACTGTGTTCCGCTGTGTCCCCGCTGTGTCGATGCTGTGTCCCGCTCTTTTCTCACTTTGTGCCCGCTGTGTCCCGCTGGATCCCCGCTGGGTCCCGCTGTGTCCGTGATGTGTCCCCAATGTGTCTCGCTGTGTCCCGCTGTGTCCCGCTGTGTCCACTGCTGTGTCCCTGCTGTCCCCCGCTGTGTCCCCGCTGTCCCAGTCTGTGTCCCCCGCTGTGTCCCGCTGTGTCCCGTTTTGTCACGCTGTGTCCTCTCTGTGTCCCGCTGTGTCCCACTTTGTCCCCTCCTGTGTCCCCGCTGTGTCCCTGCTGTGTCCCGCTGTGTCCCCGCTTTTACACAGTTGTGTCTTCCTGTGTCCCGCTGTGTCCACGTTGTGTCCTGCTCTGTCCCCTGCTGTGTCCCTCTGTGTCCCCCGCTGTGTCCCGCTGTGTCCCTGCTATGTCCCGCTGTGTCCCCACTGTGTCTCTGGTTTGTCCCGCTGTGTTCCCTCTGTGTCCCCGCTGTTTCCCTGCTGTCCCCCGCTGTGTCCAATGTGTCCGTGTTGTCCCCCAGTATGTCCCAGCTGTCTCCCGCTGTTTCCCCCGCTGTGTCCCGCTGTGTCCCGTTTTGCCCCGCTGTGTCCCACTGTGTCCTCGCTGTGTACCCCGCTGTGTCCCCGCTCTGTCCCGCTGTGTCCCGCTATGTCCCCACTGTGTCCCGCTGCGTCCCACTGTGTCCCCCGTTGTGTCCCGCTGTGTCTCCCGCTTTGTCCCGCTGTGACCCGCTGTGTCCCGCTGTGTCCCTCTGTGTCCCGCTGTGTCCCGTCTTTGTTCCTGCTGTCCTCCGGTGTGTCCCCGCTGTCCCAGGCTGTGTCCCCCGCTGTGTCCCTCTGTGTCCCATTTTGTCCCGCTGTGTCCCGCTGTGTCCTCACTGTGTCCCGCTGTGTCCCACTATGTCCCCTCCTGTGTACCCGCTGTGTCCCTGCTGTGTCCCTCTGTGTCCCGTTTTGTCCCGCTGTGTCCTGCTGTGTCCTCACTGTGTCCCCCGCTGTTTCCCTCTGTGTCCCGTTT
>NW_012294259.1:0-5919 GCF_000151885.1 Dipodomys ordii | reverse complement strand
AGAAGAAGGAGAAGGAGAAGAAGAAGGAGAAGAAGGAGAAGCATAAGGAGAAGCAGTAGAAGCAGAAGAAGCAGAAGCAGGAGAAGCAGAAGAAAAAGAATAAGCATAAGAAGCAGAATCAGAGGGAGTAGGAGAAGACGGATAAGGAGCAGCAAAAGGAGAAGCAGAAGGAGAAGAAGTTGCAGAAGGAGAAGCAGGAGAAGCAGAAGAAGCAGAAGCAGAAGGAGAAGCAGAAGTAGGAGAAGGAGAAGGAGAAGGAGAAGGAAGGGCAGCAGAAGCAATAGGAGAAGCAGAAGGAGAAGCAGAACAGAATGAGAAGCAGAAAGAGAAGCAGTAGAAGCAGAAGAAGCAGGAAAAGCAGAAGCTGACGAAAGACAAGAAGATGAAGAAGAAGAAGAAGACGATGAAGAAGAAGAAGAAGCAGCAGCATAAGGAGAAGCGTAAGGAGAAGCAGTAGAAGCAGAAGAAGCAGAATCAGGAGAAGCAGAAGTGGAAGAAAAAGAATAAGCATAAGAAGCAGAAGAAGAAGCAGAGGGAGAAGCAGAAGAAGGAAAAGGAGCAGCAGAAGGAGAAGCAGAAGCAGAAAGAGAAGCAGAAACAGAAGGAGAACAAGAAGGAGAAGCAGGAGAATCAGAAGAAGCAGAAGTAGAAGCAGAAAGAGGAGAAGAAGGAGAAGCAGAAGTAGAATCAGAAGAAACAGAAGAAGAAGAAGCAGAAGAAACAGAAGCAAAAGAAAAGAAGAAGGAGAAGAGCAGAAGGAGAAGCAGAAGGAGAAGCAGAAAGAGAAGCAGGAGACGTAGAAGAAGCAGAAGCAGAAGAAACAGGAGAAGCCGAAGAAGCAGAAGCAGAATCTGAAGCAGGAGAAACAGAAGAAGCACAATGTGAAGAAGAAGCAGAAGAAACAGAAATAGTACAATAAGCAGAAGCAGAAGCAGCAGGAAAAGCAGAAGAAGAAGAAGGAGAAGGCGAAAGAGAAAGATTAGGAGTAGGAGAAGCAAAAGGATAAGCAGAAGCAGAAAGAGACGCAGAAGGAGAAGCAGCACGAGAAGTAGGAGAAGCAGAAGAAGCAGAAGCAGGAGAAGAAGAAGGAGAACCAGAAGGAGAAGCAGAAGGAGAAGCAGAAGGAACAGAAGAAGCAGAGGCAGTAGCAGAAGAAGCAGAAGATGCAGAAGCAGAAGGAGAACCACAAGGAAAAGCAGAAGAACGAGAAGGAGAAGGAGAAACAGAATGAGAAGCAGAAAGAGAAGCAGAAGAAGGAGCAGGAGACGGAAAAGCAGCAGGAGAAGCAGAAAGAGCAGCAGAAGGAGAAGCAGGAGATACAGAAACAGGAGAAGCAGAAGTAGAAGAATCAGGAGAAGGACAAGAAGCAGAAGCAGAAGGAGAAGCAGAAACAGAAGGAGAAGCAGAAAGAGAAGGAGGGGAAGCAGAAGAAGCAGAAGCAGGAGAAGCAGAAGCATAAGAATCCGAAGAAGCAGAAGCAGAACCTGAAGCAGAAGGAGAAGCAGGAGAAGCAGAAGAAGCAGAATCTGGAGAAGCAGAATGACAAGCTGAAGGAGAAGCAGAAGCGGAAAGAGAATCAAAAGCAGAAGGAGAAGCAGAAGAAACAGAAGAAGTAGAAGCAGTAGCAGTTGTAGCTGTAGCAGAAGGAGAAGCCGAAGGAAAAGCAGAAGAACAAGAAGGAGAAGGAGAAACAGAAGGAGAAGCAGAAGGAGAAGCAGAAAGAGAAGCAGGTAAAGCAGAAGAAGAAGAAGCAGAAGGAGAAGCAGAAGAAGGAGAAGGAGAAGCAGAAGCAGAAGAAGATGCAGAAGGAGAAGCAGGAGAAGAAGAAGAAGCAGAAGCAGAAGGAGAAGGAGGAAAAGCAGAAGAAGCAGAAGCAAAAGAAGGAGAAGGAGAAGCAGAAGAAGAAGAAGGAGCATAAGGACAAACACAAGCAGAAGGAGATGCAGAAGGAGAAACAGGAGAAACAGAAGAAGCAGAAGCTGAAGGAGAAGCAGAAGTAGGAGAAGGAGAAGGAGGAGAAGCAGAAGCAGAAGGAGAAGCAGAAGCGGAATGAGAAGCAGAAAGAAAAGCAGGAGATGCACAAGAAGCAGAAGCAGGAGAAGCCGAAAGAGAAGAAGCAGAAGAAGCAGAAACAGAAGCAGAAGTAGAAGCAGACGCAGAAGGAGAAGCAGCAGAACAAGTAGAACCAGAAATTCAGTCAGGAGAAACAGAAGATCCAGAAGCAGAAAGAGAAGCAAAAAGAGAAGCAGAAGGAGAAGTAGAAGAAGCAGCAGAAGGAGAAGTAGCAGAAGAAGCAGAAAAACAAGCAGGAGAAGCAGAAGCAGAAAGAGAAGTAGAAGCAGAAGAAGCAGAAGCAGAAGAAGAAGCAGTAGAAGCATAAGAAGCAGAAGCAGGAGAAGCAGAAGCAGAAGAAAAAGAAGAAGCAAAAGAAGCAGAAGCAGAAGCAGAGGGAGAAACAGAAGAAGGAGAAGGAGCAGCAGAAGGTGAAGCAGAAGGAGATGGAGAAGCAGAAAGAGAAGCAGAAACAGAAGGAGAAGAAGTAGGATTAGTTGGAGAATCAGAAGAAGCAGAAGCAGAAAGAGAAGCAGAAGAAGGAGAAGGAGAAGCAGAAGCAGAGGAAAGGAAGGAGAAGCAGAAGAAGCAGAAGCGGGAGAAGCAGAAGAAGAAGAAGAAGAAGAAGAAGAAGAAGAAGAAGAAGAAGAAGAAGAAGAAGAAGAAGAAGAAGAAGAAGAAGAAGAAGAAGAAGAAGAAGAAGAAGAAGAAGAAGAAAGAGAAGAAGGAGAAGGAGCAGAAGGAGAAGCAGAAGCAGAAGGAGAAGCAGAAAGAGAAGGAGAAGAAGCAGTAGCAGGAGAAGCAGAAGCACAATAAACAGAAGAAGCAGGACTGAAGCAGAAGAAACAGAACAAGCAGAAGAAGCAGTAGCAGAAGCAGAACGAGAAGCAGAAGAAGAAGAAGGAGAAAGAGTAGGATTAGGAGTAGGAAGAGCAGAAGGAGAATCAGAAGCAGAACGAGAAGCAGAAGGAGCAGCAGAAGGAGAAGCAGAAGGAGAAGCAGAAAGAGAAGCAGAAGAAGGAGAAGCAGAAGCAGAAGAAGCAGCAGAAGGAGAAGCAGAAGCAGAAGAAGATGCAGAAGGAGAAGCAGGAGAAGCAGAAGAAGCAAAAGCAGAAGGAGAAGCAGAAGTAGGAGAAGGAGAAGGAGAAGGAAGGGCAGCAGAAGCAATAGGAGAAGCAGAAGGAGAAACAGAAGCAGAATGACAAGCAGAAAGAGAAGCAGTAGAAGCAGAAGAAGCAGGAAAGGCAGAAGCAGACGAAAGAGAAGAAGAAGAAGAAAAAAAGAACAAGAAGAAGAAGAAGAAGAAGAAGAAGAAGCATAAGGAGAAGCATAAGGAGAAGCAGTAGAAGCAGAAGAAGCAGAAGCAGGAGAAGCAGAAGCAGAAGAAAAAGAATAAGCACAACATGCAGAAGCAGAAGCACTGGGAGAAGCAGAAGCAGAAGGAGAAGGAGCAGCAGAAGGAGAAGCAGAAGCAGAAAGAGAAGCAGAAACAGAAGGACAACAAATGGAGAAGCAGGAGAATCAGAAGAAGCAGAAGTAGAATCAGAAGAAACAGAATAAGAAGAAGCAGAAGAAACAGAAGCAAAAGAAACAGAAGAAGGAGAAGAGCAGAAGGAGAAGAAGAAGGAGAAGCAGAAAGTGAAGCAGGAGAAGCAGAAGAAGCAAGAGAAGCAGAAGCAGAAGAAACAGAAGAATCCGAAGAAGCAGAAGCAGAATCTGAAGCAGAAGGAGAAACAGAAGAAGCACAATCTGAAGCAGAAGCAGAAGAATCAGAAATAGTAGAATAAGCAGAAGCAGAAGCAGCAGGAGAAGCAGAAGAAGAAGACGGAGAAGGCGAGAGAGAAGGATTAGGAGTAGGAGAAGCAAAAGGATAAGCAGAAGCAGAAAGAGACGCCGAAGAAAAAGCAGCACGAAAAGTAGGAGAAGCAGGAGAAGCAGAAGCAGGAGAAGCAGAAGAAACAGAAGACGCAGAAGCAGAATGAGAAGCAGAAGGAGAAATTGAAGCAGAAGCAGAAGGAGAAGAAGAAGAAGGAGAAGGAGAAGCAGAAAGAAAAGCAGAAAGAGAAGCAGAACGAGAAGCAGGGGAAGCAGAAGCAGGAGAAGCAGAAGCAGAAGAAACAGAAGAAGGAGAAGAAGCATAAGCAGAAGGAGAAGCAGAAACAGAAGGAGAAGCAGAAAGAGAAGGAGGGGAAGCAGACGAAGCAGAAGCAGGAGAAGCAGAAGCATAAGAATCCGAAGAAGCAGAAGCAGAACCTGAAGCAGAAGAAGAAGCAGAAGAAGCAGAATCTGCAGAAGCAGAAGGAGAAGCAGAAGCAGAAAGAGAAGCAAAATCAGAAGGAGAAGCAGAACAAACACAAGCAGTAGCAGAAGAAGCTGAA
The DNA here is from genome assembly GCF_000151885.1 of Dipodomys ordii. NCBI lineage: Eukaryota > Metazoa > Chordata > Mammalia > Rodentia > Heteromyidae > Dipodomys > Dipodomys ordii. Next base: position 1,489 of record NW_012294259.1, on the reverse strand, counting down.
GATGTAGAAGCAGAAAAAGAAGCACAAGAAATAGCAGAAGAACGAGAAGGAGAAGGAGAAACACAAGGAGAAGGAGAAGGAGAAGCAGAAAGAGAATCAGGAAAAGCAGAAGAAGCAGAAGCAGACGGAGAAGCAGAAGGAAAAGCACAAGCAGAAGGAGATGCAGAAGGAGAAGCAGGAGAAGGAGAAGAAGCAGAAGCAGAAGGAGAAGAACTAAAGAGAAGAAGCAGAAGCAGAAGAAGCAGAAGCAGAAGTAGGAAGAGAAGCCGACGAAGAGAAGCAGTACGAGAAGCAGGAGAAGCAGAAGAAGCAGAAGCGGGAGAAGCAGAAGAAGAAACAGAAGAAGGAGAAGGAGCAGAAGCCGAAGGAGAAGCAGAAGCAGAAGGAGAAGCAGAAAGAGAAGCAGGAAAAGCAGAAAAAGCAGAAGCAGGAGAAGCAGAAGCAGAAGAAACAGGAGAAGGACAAGAAGCAGAAGCAGAAGGAGAAGCAGAAACAGAAGGAGAAGCAGAAAGAGAAGGAGGGGAAGCAGAAGAAGCAGAAGCAGGAGAAGCAGAAGCATAAGAATCCGAAGAATCAGAAGCAGAACATGAAGCAGAAGGAGAAGCAGGAGAAGCAGAAGAAGCAGAATCTGGAATAGCAGAATGACAAGCTGACGGAGAAGCAGAAGCAGAAAGAGAATCAAAAGCAGAAGGAGAAGCAGAAGAAACAGAAGCAGTAGCAGTTGCAGCAGAAGCAGAAGGAGAAGCAGAAGGAAAAGTAGGAGAACGAGAAGGAGAAGGAGAAACAGAAGCACAAGCAGAAGGAGAATCAGAAGCAGAAGCAGAAGAAGCAGAAGGAGAAGCAGAAGCAGGAGAAGCAGCAGAATGAGAAGCAGAAGAAGAAGAAGATGCAGAAGGAGAAGCAGGAGGAGCAGAAGAAGCAGAAGCAAAAGGAGAAAGAGAAGGAGAAGAAGGAGAAGCAGAAGTAGAATGAGAAGAAACAGAGGAAGAAGAAGAAGAAGAAGCAAAACAGAAAAAGGAGGAGAGCAGAAGCAGAAGCAGAAAGAAAAGCAGAAGCAAAAGGAGAAGCAGAAAGAGAAGCAGGAGAAGCAGAAGAAGCAGGAGAAGCAGAAGCAGAAGAAACAGGAAAAGCCGAAGAAGCAGAAGCAGAATCTAAAGCAGAAGGAGAAACAGAAGAAGCACAATCTGAAGCAGAATCAGAAGAAACAGAAATAGTAGAATAAGCAGAAGCAAAAGCAGCAGGAGAAGCAAAAGAAGAAGACGGAGAATTCGAAAGAGAAGAATTAGGAATAGGAGAAGCAAAAGGATAATCAGAAGCAGAAAGAGACGCAGAAGGAGAAGCAGCACGAGAATTAGGAGAAGCAGGAGAAGCAGAAGCAGGAGAAGCAGAAGAACAGAAGACTCAGAAGCAGAATGAGAAGCAGAAGGAGAAATTGAAGCAGAAGCAGAAGGAGAAGCAGAAGGACAAGCAGAAGCGGAATGAGAAGCAG
>NW_012294258.1:0-2219 GCF_000151885.1 Dipodomys ordii | reverse complement strand
TGTGTTCACGGCTGTGTCCCGCAGTGTCCCCCGCTGTGTCCCCCGCTGTATCCTCGCTGTGTTCCCCGCTGTGTCCCGCTGTGTCCTCGCTGGGTCCCCCACTGTGTCCCGCTGTGTCCCTCGCTGTGTCCCGCTGTTTCCCGCTCTGTCCCTGCTGTGTCCCGCTGTGTCCTGCTGTGTCCTCGCTGTGTCCCCCGCTGTCTCCCGCTCTGTCCCCCGCTACGTCTCACGATTTGTCCTCGCTGTGTCCCACTGTGTCCTGCTGTGCCCCCACTGTGTCCCGTTGTGTCCACAGCTGTGTACCACGCTGTGTAACGCTTTATCCCCGCTGTATCGACGCTGTGTCCCGCTGTGTCCTCGCTGTGTTCCCCACTGTGTCCCGCAGTGTCCCCCGCTGTGTCCCCCGCTGTGTCCTCGCTGTGTCCCCCGCTGTGTCCCGCTGTATCCTCGTGGGTCCTCCACTGTGTCCTGCTGTGTCCCCCGCTGTGTCCCGCTGTGTCCTCGCTGGGTACCCCGCTGTGTCTCGCTCTGTCCTCGTTGTGTCCCCCGCTGTGTCCTCGCTGTGTCCCCCGCTGTGTCCTGCTGTGTCCTCGCTGGGTCCCCCGTTGTGTCCCGCTGTGTCCCGCTGTGTCCTGCTCTGTCCCTGCTGTGTGCCGCTGTGCCCTGCTGTGTCCTCCCTGTGTCCCCCGCTGTCTCCCGCTCTGTCCCCCGCTGTATCTCACAATTTGTCTTCCCTTTGTCCCACTGTGTCCCGCTGTGTCCCGCTGTGCCCACACTGTGTCCTCTTGTGTCCACAGATGTGTACCACACTGTGTAACGCTGTATCCCCGCTGTATCGACGCTGGGTCCCGCTGGGTCCCGCTGTGTCCTCGCTGTGTTCCCTGCTGTGTCTTGCTGTGTCCCCCGGTGTGTCCCAAGCTGTTTTCCTGTCTGTGTCCCCCGCTGTGTCCCGCTGTGTCCTCGCTGGGCCCCCCGCTGTTTCCCGCTGGGTACCCGGCTGTGTCCCGCTGTGTCCCCTGCTGTGTACCCTGCTTTGTCCCACTGTGTTCCCCGCTGTGTCCCGCTGTGTCCCCCGCTGTGTCCCGCTGTGTCCTCGCTGTGTCGCGCTCTGTCTCCCCCTTTTCCCCGCTGTGTCCCGCGCTGTCCCGTGGTGTCCCGCTTTGTCCCCCGCTGTGTCCCCTGCTGAGTCCCCGCTGTGTCCCCGCTGTGTCCCGCTCTGTCCTCCCTGTGTCCCCCGCTGTGTCCCGCTGTGTCCCCTGCTGTGTCCCGCTGTGTCTACTGCTGTGTTCCTGCTGTGTACAGCTGTGTCCCGCTGTGTCCCCCTGTTTCCTCACTGTGTCCCACGCTGTGTTCCGCTGAGTACTTGCTGTGTCCCCCGATGTGTCCCGTTGTGTCCCCAGCCGTGTACCCCGCTGTGGCCCACTCTGACCCCGCTGTATCGACGCTGTGTCCCGCTGGGCCCCGCTGTGTCCTCGCTGTGTCCACCGCTGTGTCCCGCTGTGTCCCCGCTGTGTCCCGCTTTTTCCCCCGCTGTGTCCCGCTGTGTCCTTGCTGTGTCCCCCGCTGTGTCCCGCTGTGTCCCCCGCTGTGTCCTGATGTGTCCCGCTTTGTCCCGTTGTGTCCCTGATGTGACCCTCAGTGTCCCGGTGTGTCCCTGCTGTGGCCCCGCTGTGTCTGGCTGTGTATACCCCGCTTTGTCCAGCTTTGTCCCCGCTGGGTCCCGCTGTGTCCTCGCTGTGGTCCCTGTTGTGTCCCGCTCTGTCCCCCGCTGTGTCCCCCGCTGTGTCCTGCTGTGTCCCATGCTGTGTCCCATTTTGTCCCGCTGTGTCCTTCGCTGTGTCCCTGCTGTGTCCCCGTTGTGTCCCGCTGTGTCCCGCTGTGTCCTGTTGTGTCCCACTGTGACCCTGCTGAGTCCCCCTATGTCCCGCTGTGCCCCGCTGTGTCGTCGCTCTGTCCCTCGCTGTGTCCCCCGCTGTGTCCCGCTGTGTCCCTCGCTGTGTCCCTGCTGTGTCCCCGCTGTGTCACGCTGTGCCCCGCTGTGTCCTGTTGTGTCCAACTGTGTACCCGCTGTGTCCCGCTGTGTCTCCTCTCTCTCCCCTACTGTCCTCCGCTGTGTCCCCCGCTGTGTCCTGCTGTGTCCCGTTGTGTCCCTGGGTGTGTTCTCCTGTGCCCATGCAGTGTCCCCGCTGTGTCTTGCTGTGTCACACTGTGTCCCATGG
>NW_012294257.1:0-3701 GCF_000151885.1 Dipodomys ordii | reverse complement strand
CACTGTGTCCCGCTTTTTCCCCCGTTGAGTCCCGCTGTGTCCTCGCTGTGTCCCCCGCTGTGTCCCGCTGTGTCCCCCGCTGTGTCCTGATGTGTCCCGCTTTGTCCCGCTGTGTCCCTGATGTGACCCTCAGTGTCCCGGTGTGTCCCCGCTGTGGCCCCGCTGTGTCTGGCTGTGTATACCCCGCTTTGTCCAGCTTTGTCCCCGCTGGGTCCCGCTGTGTCCTCGCTGTGGTCCCTGTTGTGTCCCGCTGTGTCCCCCGCTGTGTCCCCCGCTGTGTCCTGCTGTGTCCCATGCTGTGTCCCATTTTGTCCCGCTGTGTCCCTCGCTGTGTCCCTGCTGTGTCCCCGCTGTGTCACGCTGTGTCCCGCTGTGTCCTGTTGTGTCCCACTGTGACCCTGCTGAGTCCCGCTATGTCCCGCTGTGTCGTCGCTCTGTCCCCCGCTGTGTCCCCCGCTGTGTCCCGATGTGTCCCGCTTTGTCCCTCTGTATCCCGATGTGTCCCCGCTGTGCGCCCGCTCTGTCCCGCTGAGTACCCCACTGTGTCCAACTGTGTCCCCGCTGTGTCCCGCTGTGTCCCCTCTCTCTCCCCTGCTGTCCCCCGCTGTGTCCCCCGCTGTGTCCTGCTGTGTCCTGCTCTTGTCCCTGGGTGTGTTTTCCAGTGTCCATGCAGTGTCCCCGCTGTGTCTCGCTGTGTCACACTGTGTCCCGTGGTGTCCGGCTTTGTCACCCGCTGTGTCCCCCGCTGAGTCCGGCTGTTTCCGCGCTGTGTCCCAATGAGTCCTTGCTGTGTCCCCCGCTGTGTCCCGCTGTGTCCCGCTGTGTCCCCTGCTGTGTACCCTGCTGTGTCCCGCTGTGTCCCCCGCTGTGTCCCAAGCTGTGTCCCGCGGTGTAACCGCTGTGTCCCATTGTGTCCCCAACTGTGTAATCCGCTGTGTCCGGCTGTGTCCCCGCCATTATCGACGCTGTGTCCCGCTGTGTCCTCGCTGTGTCCCCCGCTGTGTCCCGCTGTGTCCTCGGTGTGTCCCCCGCTGTGTCCCTTTGTGTCCCCAGCTGTGTACCCCGCTGTGTTCTGCTGTGTCCCTGCTGTATCGACGATGAGTCCTGCTTGGTCCCGCTGGGTCCTCGCTGTGTTCCCCGTTGTGTCCCGCTGTGTCCCCTGCTGTGTCCCCGCTGTGTCCCTGCTGTGTCCCTGCTGTGTCGCCGCTGTGTCCTGCTGTGTCCTGCTGTGTTCTCTCTGTGTCCCACGCTGTGTTCCGCTGTGCCCCCTCTGTGTTCCGGTGTGTCCCGCTGTGTCCACACTGTGTCCCGCTGTGTCCCCCGCTGTGTCCCGCTGTGTCTCTGCTGTGACCCTCTCTGTCCCCGCTGTATTGACGCTGTGTCCCGGTGTGTCCCGCTGTGTCCGCGCTGTGTTTCCGGCTGTGTCCCGCTGTGTACCCCCTCTGTGTCCCCCACTGTGTCCCGCTGTGTCGCCTCTCTGTCCCCTACTGTCCCCCGATGTGTCCCCTGCTGTGTCTTGCTCTGTCGCCCGTTTTGTCCCGCTGTGCCCCTGCAGTGTCCCCGCTGTGTCCCACTGTGTCCCACTGTGTCCCGTGTTGTCCCGCTTTGTCCCCCGCTGTGACCTCGCAGTGTTTCCCGCTGTGTCCCGCTGTGTCCTCGCTGTGTTCCCCGCTGTGTCCTGCTGTGTCCCCCGTTGTGTCCACCGCTGTGTTCTTGCTTTGTCCCCCGGTTTGTCCCGCTGTGTCCTCGCTGGGTCCCCCGCTGTGTAACGCTGTGTCCCCCGCTGTGTCCCGCTGTGTCCGACTGTGTCCCGCTCTGTCCCCGCTGTGTCCCTCTGTGTCCCCGCTGTGTGCCCGCTGTGTCCTGCTGTGTACCCCGCTGTGTCCAGCGGTGTCCTTTTGTGTCACGCTGTTTCCCCGCTGTGTCCCTGCTGTGTCCCTCTGTGTACCTCGCTGTGTCCAGCTTTGTCCCCGCTGTGTCTCGCTGTTTCCCACGCTCTGTCCCACACTGTGTCCCGCAGTGTCCCCCGCTGTGTCCCGCTGTGTCCCCCGCTGTGTCCCACTGTGTCCCCCGCTGAGTCCCCGCTGTGTCACCGCTGTGTCCCGCTGTTTCCTCGCTGTGTCCCCTGCTGTTTCCCTCTCTTTCCCTCGCTGTGTCTCACGCTTTGTCCCCGCTGTGTCCCACTGTGTCCCGCTGTGTCTGGCTGTGCCCCCACTGTGTCCCGTTGTGTCCACAGTGTGTTCCACGCTGTGTAACGCTGTGTCCTCGCTGTGTTCCCCACTGTGTCCTGCTGTGTCCCCCGCTGTGTCCCCCGCTGTCTCCAGCTCTGTCCTCCGCTGTGTCTCACGCTTTGTCCCCGCTGTGTCCCACTGTGTCCCGCTGTGTCCAGCTGTGCCCCCACTGAGTCCCGTTGTGTCCACAGCTGTGTACCACGCTGTGTAACGCTGTGTGCCCGCTGTATCGACGCTGTGTCCCGCTGTGTCCCCCACTGTGTCCTTGCTGTGTTCCTCGCTGTGTCCCGCTGTGTCCCCCACTGTGTTCCCCGCTGTGTCCCCCGTGTCCCCCGCTGTGTCCTGCTGTGTCCTCGCTGGGTCTCCCGCTGGGTCCCACTGTGTCCCCCGCTGTGTCCCGCTTTGTCCCTCTGTGTCCTTGCTGTCTCCCCCGCTGTGTCCCGTTGTGTCCCTAGCTGTGTACCCCGTTGTGTCCCGCTGTATCGACTCTGTGTCCCACTGGGTCCTGCTGTTTCCTTCCTGTGTTTCCCGCTGTGTCTCGCTGTGTCCCCGCTGTATCGAATCTGTGTCCCCGCTGTGTCCCGCTGGGTCCCCCGCTGTGTCCCACTGTGTCCCCCCCTGAGTACCCGCTGTGTCACCGCTGTGTCCCGCTGTTTCCTCGATGTGTCCCCTGCTGTCTCCCTCTCTGTCCCCCGCTGTGTCTCACGCTTTGTCCCTGCTGTTTCCCTCTGTGTACCCCGCTGTGTCCAGCTTTGTCCCCGCTGTGTCTCGCTGTGTCCCACGCTCTGTCCCACACTGTGTCCCGAAGTGTCCCCCGCTGTGTCCCGCTGTGTCCCCCGCTGTGTCCCACTGTGTCCCCCGCTGAGTCCCCGCTGTGTCACCGCTGTGTCCTGCTGTTTCCTCACTGTGTCCCCTGCTGTTTCCCTCTCTGTCCCTCGCTGTGTCTCACGCTTTGTCCCCGCTGTGTCCCACTGTGTCCCGCTGTGTCCGGCTGTGCCCCCACTGTGTCCCGTTGTGTCCACAGTGTGTACCACGCTGTGGAACGCTGCGTCCCCGCTGTATCGACGCTGTGTCCCGTTGTGTCCCGCTGTGTCCTCGCTGTGTTCCCCACTGTGTCCCGCTGTGTCCCCCGCTGTGTCCCCCGCTGTGTCCTTGCTGTGTCCCCTGTTGTGTCCCGCTGTGTCCTCACTGGGTAGCCCACTGTGTCCCGCTGTGTCCCCCGCTGTCCCCCACTGTCGCCCGCTGTGTCCTGCTGTGTCCCCCGCTTTCTCCTTCTGTGTCCCGCAGTGTCCCCGCTGTGTCCCGCTGTGTAACACTGTGTCCCGTGGTGTCCCACTTTGTCCCACGCTGTGTCCCCAGCTGCGTCCCCTCTGTGTCTCCGCTGTGTCCCTCTCTGTCCTCGCAGTGTCCCCCACTGTGTCCCGCTTTGTCTCCCGCTGTGTTCCGCTGTGTCCAGCTGTGTCCTCGCTG
>NW_012294256.1:0-5921 GCF_000151885.1 Dipodomys ordii | reverse complement strand
GGGACACATCTGGGACACAGCGGGAATCAGCGGGAGACACAGCGGTGACACAGTGGGACAGAGCGGGGACACAGCAGGGACACAGCGGGGGACACAGTGGGACAGAGCAGGGGACACAGCAGGGGAAACAGAGGGACAGAGCGGGACACAGCGGGGGACACAGGGTTGACAGAGCGGGACACAGCGGGGGACACAGTGAGGACATATTGGGACACAGTGGGGACACAGTGGACTCAGCGTGGGACACAGCAGTACACAGCGGGACCCAGCGGGACCCAGCGTCGATACAGCGGGGACACAGCGGGGTACATAGCTGGGGACACAACGGGACACAGTGGGGGCCATAGCGGGACACAGCGGGACACAGCGGCACACAGGTGGTCACAGCGAGGACAAAGCGGGGACTCAGCAGGGGACACAGCCGGTGACAAACGGGACACCACGGAATACAGGGGAATACAGCGGGACACAGCGGGGGACACAGCAGGACACAGCGGGACACAGAGGTGGACACAGCGGAACACAGCAGGGGACAGAGCGGGGGACACAGCGGGACACAACGGGGACAAAGCGGCACTCAGCGGGGGACACAGGAGGGGACAAAGTGGAACACCACGGGACACAATGTGACACAACAGGACACAGCGGGGACACTGTGGGGAAACAGCGGCACAAAGCAGGGGACATAGTGGGACACAGCGGGACACAGCGGGGGACAGAGCAGGTGACAGCGGGGGACAGAGAAAGGACAGAGCGGGACACAGCGGTGACACCGCTGGACACAGTGCGGTACACAGCAGGACACAGCGGGCACACAGCGGGGACACAGCGGGACACATCGGGACACAGTGGGGACAGAGCGGGACACAGAGGGACACAGCGGGGTACACAGCGGGACACACGGGGGACACAGTGAGGACACAGCGGGACACAGCGGGGACAAAGCGGGGGTCACAGCGGGACACAGCGGGACACAGCGGGGGACATAGTGGGACACAGCGGGGGACACAGCGACGACAAAGCGACGACAAAGCGGGACACAGCAGGGAAACAGCAGGACTCAGCAGGGTCACAGCGGGACACAGCGGGACACAGCAGGACACAGCAGGGACACAGCAGGGGACACAGCGGGACACAGCGTGGGACACAGCGGGTCACAGCGGGGAATACAGAGGGACACAGTGGGGAACACAGAGGGACACAGCGGGACACAGCGGGTACAGCGGGGACACAGAAGGGGACAGCGGGGACCCACCAGGGGACAACGTGGACACAGCGGGACACAGCGGGGGACACAGCGGGACACAGCGGGCGACACAGGGGGGACAAAGCGGGACACAGCGGGGGACACAGTGGAATACAGCGGGACACAGCGGAGACACAGCCGGGACACAGCAGGTGACACAGTGGGACAGAGCAGGGGATACAGCAGGGGCCACAGAGGGACACAGCGGGACACAGCGGGGTACACAGAGAGGACCCAGCGGGACCCAGAGGGACACAGCATCGATACAGCGGGGACACAGCAGGACACAGCGGGGTACACAGCTGGGGACACAACGGGACACAGTGGGGGACATAGCGGGACACATCGGGACACAGCGGGACACAGCGGAGCACAATGGGGACAAAGTGGGAGACACAGCAGGGAACAGAGCAGGACACAGCAGGGGACACAGCGAGGACACAGCGGGACACTGCGGTGACACAGCGGGACTCAGCAGGATCACAGCGGGACACAGCGGGAAACAGCGGAGACACAGCAGGGGACAGAGCGGGACACAGCGGGGGACACAGGGGGGACAAATCGGGACACAGCGGGGGACACAGCGGAATACAGCGGGACACAGCGGGGACACAGTAGGGACACAGCAGGGACACAGTGGGACAGAGCAGGGGATACAGCAGGGGCCACAGAGGGACACAGCGGGACACAGCGGGACAAAGCGGGGGACACAGCGAGGACATATTGGGACACAGCGGGTACACAGCGGGACTCAGCGGGGGACACAGCAGGACACAGCGGGACACAGCGGTACACAGCAGGACACAGAGGGGCACAGTGGGGACAAAGTGGGCGACACAGTGGGGAACAGAGCAGGACACAGCAGGGGACACAGCGAGGACACAGCGGGACACAGCGGCGACACAGTGGGGACACAGTGGGGGACACTAAGGGGCACAAACGGGACAACACGGAACACAGCGGGACACAGTGGGATACAGCGGCGACACTGCGTGGATACAGCGGGACACAGCGAGGGACACAGCAGGACACAGCGGGACACAGAGGGGGACAAGGCGGGACACAGCGGGGGACAGAGCGGGGGACACAGCGAGACACAACGGATACAAAGCGAGGCACAGCAGATTACACAGTGGGCACACAGCCGGGACACAGCCGGGACACACCGAACACAGTGGGGAAAGAGCGGGACAAAGCGTGACACAGCGGGACACAGCGGGGTACACAGCGGGACTCACGGGGGACACAGCGGGGCACACAGTGGGACACACGGTGGACACAGCGGGACACAGTGAGGACACAGTGAGGACACAGCGAGGGAAACAGCGGGACACAATGTGGACACAGCAGTTGACACAGCGGGACACAGCGGGGGACAGAGGGGGACACAGCGGGGGACACAGGGAAGACACATTGGGACACAGCGGGGACACAGCGGGACTCAGCTGGGGACACTGCAGTACACAGCAGGGGACACAGAGTGACTCAGCTGGACACAGCGGGGGACACAGGGGGACACAGCGGGACACAGGGGGGGATACAGCGAGGACACATTGGGACACAGCGGGGACACAGCGGGACTCAGCGGGGGACACAGCAGTACACAGCGGGACACAGCAGTGACACAGCTAGACACAGCGGGGTACACAGCGGGACACACTCGGCACACAGCGGGGACACAGCGGAGAAAGAGCGGGACACAGCGCGACACAGCGGGTCACAGCGGGGTACACAGCGGGACACACGGGGAACAGAGTGTGGACACAGCGGGACACAGCAGGGGACACAGGGGGCACACAGCGGGACACAGCAGGACACAGAGGGGGACACAGTGGGACAGAGCAGAGGACACAGCAGGAAACACAGCGGGACACAGCGGGACACAGCGGGGGAAACAGGGGGGACACAGCGGCACAGAGCAGGGGACACAGCGCGGACACATTGGGACACAGCGGGGACACAGCGGGACTCAGCGGGGGACAAAGCAGTACACAGCGGGACACAGCGGGACACAGCGGGGGACACAGAGGGGTAAACAGCGGGACACAGCGGGGAACACTGCGAGGACACAGCGGGACCAAGCGGGACACAGCGTCGATACAGCGGGGACACAGCGGGACACAGTGGGGTACACAGCTGGGGACCCAGCGGGACACAGCGGAACCCAGCAGGACCCAGCGGGGAAACAGCGGGGACACAGTGGGACACAGCAAGGACACAGCGGGACACAGCGGGACACTGCGGGGCACAGCGGGGGACACAGCGGGACACAGCGGGGGACACTGGGAGGACACAGCGGAACACAGCATGGGACAAAGTGAGGACACAGCGGGACACAGCGAGAGACAGCAGGACACAGCGTGAAACAGCGGTGAACCTGCAGGGACCCAACGGGACACAGCGGGGGACACAGCGGGACCCAGCGGGACACAGCGGGGGACACAGCAGGACACAGCGGGGACAAAGCGGGACACAGCGGGGGACACAGCAGGGACAAAGCGTGACACAGTGGGGGACACAGCGAGCACACAGCGGGACACAGCGGTGACACAGCGGGACTCAGCTGGGGACACTGCGGGACACATCGGGACACAGCGGGGACACAGCGGGGGACACAGCGAGGACACAGCAGAACACAGCATGGGAAACAGCGGGGACACAGCGGGACACAGCGAGACACAGCGGGACACAGTGGGGACACAGCAGTAAACACAGCGAGACACAGCGGGGGACACAGCGGGACACAGCGGGGAACACAGCGAGGACACAGCGGGGACACAGCGGGGACACTGCGGGAACATAGTGGGACACAGCGGGGCACACAGCGGGACACAGCGGGATAAAGCTTGGGACACAGCGGGAACACAGCAGGACACAGCGGGGGACAAAGCGAGGACACAGCGGGACACAGTGGGACACAGCGTGGGACAAAGCGGGAGACAGCAGGGGACACAGCGAGGACACAGCAGGACACAGCGTCGACACATAGAGGACTCAGCGGGGGACACAGTGGGGGACAGAGCAGGACACAGCGGGACACTGCGGGGCACAGCGGGGGACACAGCGGGACACAGCGGGGGACACAGGGAGGACACAGCGGAACACAGCATGGGACAAAGCGAGGACACAGCGGGAAACAGCGAGACACAGCGGGACCCAGCGGGGACTCAGCAGGGACCCAGCAGTGGACACAGCGGGACACAGCGGGGGACAAAGCGGGACACCACGGAACACCGCAGGACACAGCGTGAAACAGCGGTGAACCTGCGGGGACACAGCGGTACACAGCGGGGGAAACAGCGGGACCCAGCGGGACACAGCGGGGGACACATCCGGACACAGCAGGGACACAGCGGGGACACAGCGGGACCCAGCAGGACACAGCGGGGGACACAGCGGGACACAGCGGGACACAGCGGGGGACACAGCAGGGACACAGTGGGACACAGTAGGACACAGCGTGGGACAAAGCGGGAGACAGCGGAGGACACAGCGAGGACACAGCTGGACACAGCGGGGACACAAAGGGGACTCAGCAGGGGACATAGAGGGGAAAAAGCGGGACACCACGGGACACAGTAGGACACAGCGGGACACATCGGGGACACTGCGGGACACAGCCAGGGGACACAGCGGTGGACAGCGGGGGACAGAGAAGGGACACAGCGGGACACAGAGGGGACACAGCTGGACACAGAAGGGTACACAGCAGGGCACAGCGGACACACAACGGGGACAGAGCTGGACACAGAGGGACACAGATGGGACAGAGCGTGACACAGCGGGACACAGTGGGACACAACAGGGGACTCAGCGGGACACAGCAGGGGACACAGGGAGGACACAGCTGGACACTGAGGGAGACAGAGCAAGGACACAGCCGGACACAGCGAAACACAGCGTGACACAGTGGGGACACAGCAGGGGACACAGCGGGACACAGCGGGGGACACAGAGGGACACAGCGGGGTACACAGCGGGACACAGCGGGACACAGCGTGGGACACAGTGAGGACAAAGCGGGACACAGCGGTGACAAGCGGGACACAGCTGGGGACACTGCGGGACACAGCAGGTCACAGCGGGGACACAGCAAGGACACAGCGGGGGACACAGCGGGACACAGCCGGACACAGCCGGGGACACAGCGGGACACAGCGAGAGACACAGCGGGGGACACAGCGGGACACAGCGGGGAACAAAGAGAGGACACAGCGGGACCCAGCGGGACACAAAGTCGATAGAGCGGGGACACAGCGGGACACAGCGGGGTACACAGCTGTTGACACAAGGGGACATTGTGGGGGACACAGCGGGACACAGCGGGACACAGCGGGGCACAGCAGGGACAAAACGGGAGACAGAGTGGGGAACAGAGCAGGACACAGCGGGGGACACAGAGGACACAGTGGGGACACAGCGAGACTCAGCCGGGGACACAGCGGGGGACAAAGCGGGACACCACGGGACACAGTGGGACAAAGCGGGACACAACGTGGTCACTGCGGGACACAGTGGGGGACAAAGCAGGACACAGCGGGACACATGGGGGACGCAGCGGGACACAGCGGGACACAGCTGGACACGGCGGGGGACACAGCGGGATACAGAGGGGGACATAGCGAGGACACAGCGGGACACAGAGGGACACAGCGGGGAACAGAGCGAGGACACA
>NW_012294255.1:0-2457 GCF_000151885.1 Dipodomys ordii | reverse complement strand
GTGAAGCAGAAGGAGATGCAGAAGCAGAAAGAGAAGCAGAAACAGAAGGAGAAGTTGGAGAATCAGAAGAAGCAGAAGCAGAAAGAGAAGCAGAAGAGGGAGAAGGAGAAGCAGAAGCAGAAGGACAATCAGGAGAAGCAGAAAAAGCAGAAGCGGGAGAAGCAGAAGAAGAAGAAGAAGAAGAAGAAGAAACAGAAGAAGGAGAAGGAGCAGAAGGAGAAGCAGAAGCAGAAGGAGAAGCAGAAATAGAAACAGAAGCAGAAGAAGCAGTTGCAGGAGAAGCAGAAGCAGAAGAAACAGAAGAAGCTGAAGAAGCAGAAGGAGAACCTGAAGCAGAAGGAGAAGCAGAAGCATCAGAAGCTGGAAAAGCAGAAGCAGAAGAAAGAGAAGAAGAAGAAGAAGAAGAAGAAGAAGAAGAAGAAGAAGAAGAAGAAGAAGAAGAAGAAGAAGAAGAAGAAGAAGCATAAGGAGAAGCACAAGGAGAAGTATAAGGAGAAGCAGTAGAAGCAGAAGAAGCAGAAGCAGGAGAAGCTGAAGCAGAAGAAAAAGAATAAGCAAAAGAAGCAGAAGCAGAAGCAGTGAGAGAAGCAGAAGAAGGAGAAGGAGAAGGAGTAGCAGAAGGAGAAGCAGAAGCAGAAGCAGAAGGAGAAGCAGAAGAAGGAGAAGGAGAAGCAGAAAGAGAAGCAGAAAGAGAAGCACAACGAGAAGCAGGAGAAGCAGAAGCAGGAGAAGCAGAAGCAGAAGAAACATAAGAAGGAGAAGAAGCAGAAGCAGAAGGAGAAGCAGAAACAGAAGGAAAAGCAGAAGTAGAAGCAGGAGCAGCAGAAGAAGCAGCAGCAGGACAAGCAGAAGAAGAAGAAGCCGAAGAAGCAGAAGCAGAACCTGAAGCATAAGGAGATACAGGAGAAGCAGAAGAAGCAGAATCTGGAGAAGCAGAAGGACAAGCAGAAGCAGAAAGAGAAGCAAAAGCAGAAGGAGAAGCAGAAGAAACAGAAGAAGCAGAGGCAGTAGCAGAAGAAGCAGAAGATGCAGAAGCAGAAGGAGAAGCAGAAGCAGTAGTAGAAGCAGAAGAAGAAGAAGCAGAAGGAGAAGCATAAAGAGAAACAGAAGGAGAAGCAGGAGAAGCAGAAGCAGGGGAAGCAGAATCAGAAGAAATAGAAGAAGGAGAAGATGCAGAAGCAGAAAGAGAAGTAGAAACAGAATGCGAAGCAGAAATAGAAGCAGAAGAAGCCGAAGAAGCAAAAGCAGAACCTAAAGCAGAAGGAGAAGCAGGAGAAGCAGAAGAAGCAGAATCTGGAGAAGAAGAAGGAGAACCAGAAGGAGAACCAGAAGCAGAAAGAGAAGCAAAAGCAGAAGGAGAAGCAGAAGAAACAGAAGAAGCAGAATCAGTAGCAGAAGAAGCTGAAGATGCAGAAGCAGAAAGAGAAGCAGAAGGAATATCAGAAGAACGAGAAGGAGAAATAGAAAGAGAAGCAGAAGGAGAAGCAGGAAAAGCAGAAGAAACAGAAGCAGATATAGAAGCAGAAGAAGGAAAAGGAGAAGCAAGAGCAGAAGAAGCAGAAGGAAAAGCCCAACAGAAGGAGATGCAGAAGGAGAAGCAGGAAATGCAGAAGACACAGAAGCAGAAGGAGAAGAAGAAGGTGAAGAATCAGAATCAGAAGAAGCAGAAGCAGAAATAGAAAGAGAAGCCGACGAAGAGAAGCACAACGAGAAGCAGGAGAAGCAGAAGAAGCACAAGCGGGAGAAGCAGAAGAAGAAGAAACAGAAGAAGGAGAAGGAGCAGAAGCAGAAGGAGAAGAAGAAAGAGAAGCAGAAAGAGAAGCAGGAAAAGCAGAAGAAGCAGAAGCAGGAGAAGCAGAAGGAGAAGAAACAGGAGAAGGACAAGATGCAGAAAGAGAAGCAGTAGAAGCAGAAGAGGCAGGAAAAGCAGAAGCAGAAGAAAGAGAAGAAGAAGAAGACGAAGAAAAAGAAGAAGAAGCAGCAGCATAAGGAGAAGCATATGGAGAAGCATAAGGAGAAGTATAAGGAGAAACAGTAGAAGCAGAAGAAGCAAAAGCAGGAGAAGCTGAAGCAGAAGAAAAAGAATAAGCAAAAGAAGCAGAAGCAGAAGCAGTGAGAGAAGCAGAAGAAGGAGAAGGAGAAGGAGCAGCAGAAGGAGAAGCAGAAGCAGAAAGAGAAGCAGGAACAGAAGGAGAACAAGAAGGAGTAGTAGGAGAATCAGAAGAAGCAGAAAGAGAAGGAGAAGAAGGAGAAGCAGAAGTAGAATCAGAAGAAACAGAAGAAGAAGAAGCAGAAGAAACAGAAGCAAAAGAAACAGAAGAGGAGAAGAGCAGAAGCAGAAGCAGAATGAGAAGCAGAATGAGAAGCAGAAAGAGAAGCAGAGAAGCAGAGAAGCAGGAGAAGCAGAAGCAGAAGAAACAGGAGAAGCCGAGAGCAGAAGCAGAATCTGAAGCAGAA
>NW_012294254.1:0-3464 GCF_000151885.1 Dipodomys ordii | reverse complement strand
CAGAAGGAGAAGCAGGAGAAGCAGAAGAAGCAGAATCTGTGTAGAAGCAGAATGAGAAGCAGAAGGAGAAGCAGTAGCAGAAAGAGAATCAAAAGCAGAAGGAGAAGCTGAAGAAACAGAAGAAGTAGAAGCAGTAGCAGGTGTAGCAGAAGCAGAAGGAAAAGCAGAAAAACAGGAAGGAGAAGGAGAAACAGAAGGAGAAGTAGAAGGAGAAGCAGAAAGAGAAGCAGGTAAAGCAGAAGAAGAAGAAACAGAAGGAGAATCAGAAGGAGAAGCAGAAGAAGGAGAAGGAGAACAGAAGCAGAAGAAGATGCAGAAGGAGAAGCAGGAGAAGCAGAAGAAGCAGAAGCAGAAGGAGAAGCAGGAGAAGCAGAAGAAGCAGAATCTGGAGAAGCAGAAGGAGAAGCAGAAGCAGAAAGAGAAGCAAAAGCAGAAGGAGAAGCAGAAGAAACAGAAGAAGCAGAGGCAGTATCAGAAGAAGCAGAAGATTCAGAAGCAGAAGGAGAAGCAGAAGGAAAAGCAGAAGAACTAGAAGGAGAAGGAGAAGGAGAAACAGGAGTAGAAGCAGAAAGAGAAGCAGAAGAAGGAGCAGTAGAAGGAAAAGCAGCAGGAGAAACAGAAAGAGCAGCAGAAGGAGAAGCAGGAAATGCAGAAACAGGAGAAGAACAAGCAGAAGAAACAGGAGAAGGACAAGAAGCAGAAGCAGAAGGAGAAGCAGAAACAGAAGGAGGGGAAGCAGAAGAAGCAGAAGCAGGAGAAGCAGAAGCATAAGAATCCGAAGAAGCAGAAGCAGAACCTGAAGCAGAAGGAGAAGCAGGAGAAGCAGAAGAATCAGAATCTGGAGAAGCAGAATGAGAAGCAGAAGGAGAAGTAGAAGCAGAAAGAGAATCAAAAGCAGAAGGAGAAGCAGAAGAAACAGAAGAAGTAGAAGCAGTAGCAGTTGTAGCAGAAGCAGAAGGAAAAGCAGTAGGAAAAGCAGAAGAACAAGAAGGAGAAGGAGAAACAGAAAGAGAAGCAGAAGGAGAAGCAGAAAGAGAAGCAGGTAAAGCAAAAGAAGAAGAAGCAGAAGGAGAATCAGAAGGAGAAGCAGAAGAAGGAGAAGGAGAAGCAGAAGCAGAAGAAGATGCAGAAGGAGAAGCAGAAGAAGCAGAAGCAGAAGGAGAAGCAGGAAAAGCAGAAGAAGCAGAAGCAAAAGGAGAAGCAAAAGAAGGAGAAGGAGAAGCAGAGGCAGAAGAAGAAGCATAAGCACAAGCACAAGCAGAAGGAGATGCAGAAGGAGAAGCAGAAGAAGCAGAAGCTGAAGGAGAAGCAGAAGTAGGAGAAGGAGAAGGAGGAGAAGCAGAAGCAGAAGGAGAAGCAGAAGCAGAATGAGAATCAGAAAGAGAAGCAGGAGGAGGACAAGAAGCAGAAGCAGGAGAAGCCGAAAGAGAAGAAGCAGAAACAGAAGCAGAAGGAGAAGCAGAAGCAGAAGGAGAAGCAGCAGAAGAAATAGAACCAGAAATTCAGGCAGCAGAAACAGAAGAAGCAGAAGCAGAAGGAGAAGCAAAAAGAGAAGCAGAAGGAGAAGTAGAAAAAGCAGCAGAAGAAGCAGAAAAACAAGCAGGAGAAGCAGAAGCAGAAAGAGAAGTAGAAGCAGAAGAAGCAGAAGAAGAAGCAGTAGAAGCATAAGAAGCAGAAGCAGGAGAAGCAGAACCAGAAGAAAAAGAAGAAGCATAAGAAGCAGAAGCAGAGGGAGAAACAGAACAAGGAGAAGGAGCAGCAGAAGGTGAACCAGAAGGAGATGCAGAAGCAGAAAGAGAAGCAGAAATAGAAGGAGAAGAAGAAGGAGAAGTTGGAGATTCAGAAGAAGCAGAAGCAGAAAGAGAAGCAGAAGAAGGAGAAGGAGAAGCAGAAGGAGAAGGACAAGCAGGAGAAGCAGAAGAAGCAGAAGCGGGAGGAGCAGCAGCAGAAGAAGAAACAGAAGAAGGAGAAGGAGCAGAAGGAGAAGTAGAAGCAGAAGGAGAAGCAGAAAGAGAAGCAGAAGAAGCAGAAGAAGCAGTAGCAGAAGAAGCAGAAGCAGAAGAAACAGAAGAAGCCGAAGAATCATAAGGAGAACCTGAAGCAGAAGGAGAAACAGAAGCAGCAGAAGCTGGAAAAGCAGAAGCAGAAGAAACCGAACAAGCAGAAGAAGCAGAAGCAGAACGGAAGCAGAAGAAGAGGGAGACAGAGAAGGATTAGGAGTAGGAGGAGCAGAAGCAGAATAAGAAGCAGAAAGAGAAGCAGAAGGAGAAGCAGAAGGAGGAACAGAAGCAGAAGCAGAAGCAGAAAGAGAAGCACAACAAGGAGGAATTGAAGGAGAAGGAGAATGAGACGGAGAAGCAGAAGGAGAAGTAGGAGAAGCAGAAGAAGAAGAAGAAGCAGGAGAAGCAGAAACAGAAGAAATAGAAAAAGCAGAAGAAGCAGAAGAAGAAGCAGCAGGAGAAGCAGAAGAAGAAGAAGAAGGAGAAGGAGAAAGAGAAGGATTAGGAGTAGGAGAAACAGGAGGATAAGCAGAAGCAGAAAGAGAAGGAGAAGGAGAAGCAGGAGAAGCAGAAGAAGCAGAAGCAGGAGAAGCAGAAGAAGAATGAAAAACAGAAGAAAGAGAAATTGAAACAGAAGAAGATGCAGAAGGAGAAGCAGAAGCAGAAGGAGAAGCAGAAAAAGGAGAAGCAGAAGGAGAAGCATAAGGAGAAACAGAATGAGAAGCAGGAGAAACAGAAGCAGGAGAAGCAGAAGCAGGAGAAGCAGAATCAAAAGAAATAGAAGAAGGATAAGAAGCAGAAGCAGAAAGAGAAGCAGAAACAGAAGGAGAAGCAGAAATAGAAGCAGAAGAAGCAGAAGCAGAACCTGAAGAAGAAGGAGAAGCAGGAGAAGCAGAAGAAGCAGAATCTGGAGAAGAAGGAGAACCAGAAGGAGAAGCAGAAGCAGAAAGAGAAGCAAAAGCAGAAGGAGAAGCAGAAAGAGAAGCAGAAGAAACAGAAGAAGCAGAAGCAGAAGCAGTAGCAGAAGAAGCTGAAGATGCAGAAGCAGATAGAGAAGCAGAAGGAATAGAAGAATAACGACAAGGAGAAACAGAAGGAGAAGAAGAATGAGAAGCAGAAGGAGAAGCAGGAAAAACAGAAGAAGCAGAAACAGACGGAGAAGCAGAAGAAGGAGAAGCAGAAGCAGAAGAAGAAGCAGAAGGAAAAGCACAAGCAGAAGGAGATGCAGAAGGAGTAGCAGGAGAAGCAGAAGAAGCAGAAGCAGAAGGAGAAGAAGAAGGAGAAGAAGCAGAATCAGAAGAAGCAGAAGGAGAAGTAGAAAGAGAAGCCGACGAAGAGAAGCAGAACGAGAAGCAGGAGAAGCAGAAGAAGCAGAGCGGGAGAAGCAGAAGAAGAAGAAACAGAAGAAATAGAAGGAGCAGAAGCAGAAGGAGGAGCAGAAGCAGAAGGAGAAGCCGAAAGAGA
>NW_012294253.1:0-2705 GCF_000151885.1 Dipodomys ordii | reverse complement strand
CAGCGGGACACAGCGGGGCACACAGCGGGACACAGCCGGGGACACAGCGAGGACACAACGGCACACAGCGGGGGACACAGCAAGGACACAGCGGGACACAGCGGGGGACACAGCGGGACACAGCGGTAACACAGCGGGACACAGCGGGGGACACAATAGGACACAGCGGGGGACACAGCGGGGGACACAGCGAGGACACATTGGGACACAGCGGGGACACAGCGGGGACACAGCGGGAACTCAGCTGGGGACACAGCGGGGGACAAAGCAGGACACCACGGAACACAGCGGGACACAGCGGGAAACAGCGGTGACCCTGCGGGGACACAGCGGGACACAGCGGCTTACACAGTGGAACAAAGGGGGGACAGAGCTTGGGACACAACGAGACACAGCGGGGACAAGGATCGACAAAGTGGGGTACACAGCGGGACACAGCGGGGACACAGCGGGAACACAGCAGGACACAGCGAGTCACAGCAAGGACACAGCGGGACACAGCAGGGGACACAGCGAGACACAACGGGGGACACAGCGAGGACACAGCGGGACACAAAGGGGGACACAGCGGGACACAGCTGGGACAAAGCAGGACACAGCGGGGTACACAGAGGGACACAGCAGGACACAGCGGGGACACAGCTGTACAGAGCGCTGTACACAGGGGGACACAGCTGGGACACAGCAAGAACACAGCAGGACATAGAGGGACGCAGCGAGGATACAGCTGGACACAGCGGGGTACACAGCGGGACTCAGCGGGGACACAGCGAGGACACAGAGGGACACAGCGGGACACAGCGGGGACACAGCTGGACAGAGAGTGGTACACAGGGGACACAGCGGGGACACAGCGGGGACACAGGGGTACACAGAGGGACACAGCAAGGAAACAGCTGGACACAGCGCGGTACACAGCGGGACTCAGCGGGGACACAGCGAGGACACAGAGGAACACAGCGGGACACAGCAGGAAACAGCGGGACACAGCGGGGGACACAGGGCGAGACACAGCGGAGGACACAGCGGGACACAGCAGAGGACACAGCGAGGACAGAGCGGGACACAGTCTGACACAGCGGGGACACAGCGGGGACACAGTGAGGACACAGCGGGACACAGCAGGAAACAGCAGGGGACACAGTGGGACACAGCGGGGGACACAGCGGGACACAGCGGGGGACACAGCGGGACACAGGGGGACACAGCGGGGGACATAGCGCTGGACACAGCGGGACACAGTGGGTGACATATTGGGGGATACAGCGGGGGCACAGCGGGACACAGCGGGGGACACAGCGGGGACACAGCGGGACACAGAGGGGGACACAGCGGGACACAGCGGGGACAAAGTGGGACACAGCGGGGTACACAGCGGTACACAGCGCGGGACATAGCGGAGGACACAGCGGGACACAGCGGGACACAGCGGGGACACAGCAAGACAGAGCGGGACACACTGGAGCACACAGTGGGGGACACAGTGGGACACAGCGGAGGACAACCCTTACACAGAGTGACACAGTGCGGACACAGAGGGACACAACGGGGGACACAGCGGGGACAAAGTGGACACAGCGGGGTCACAGCGAGGGACACAGTGGGACACAGCGGGGACACAGAGGGTGACACAGCGAGACGCAGCGGGGGACAAGGGAGGACACAGCAGGACACAGCGGGGGACACAGCGGGACACAGCGGGGGACAAGCGAGGACACATTGGGACACAGCGGTACTAAGCAGGAACACAGCGGGGGACAACGGGGACACAGCGGGACACAGCAGGGAACAGAGCGAGGACACAGCGGGACACAGCGGGACACAGCAGGGACACTGCAGGACACAGCGGGACACACAGAAGGTACACATTGGGACACAGCCGGGGACACAGCGGGACACAGCAGGACATAGCGGGGACACAGCGGGGATAGAGCGGGGGACCCAGCGGGGGACATTGCGATTGACACAGCTGGACACAGAGGGACACAGCAAGGACACAGCGGGACACAGCAGGGGACAAGCGAGGGCACAGCGGGATTCAGAGGGAAACAGCGGGGACACAGTGAGGGACACAGCGGTGGAGAGCAGGGATACACTGGGGGACAACGGGGACAAAGAGGGATACAGCGAGGGACACAGCGGGGGACACAGCGGGACACAGCAGGGGACAAGCGAGGACACAACAGGACACACCTTGACATAGCGGGGACAGAGCGGGGACACAGCGGGAAATAGAGCGGGACACAGCGGGGGACACAGCGGGGACACACAGGGACACAGCGGTGGACACAGAGGGGACAAAGCAGGACACAGCGGGACACAGCTGGACACAGCGGGGTCACAGCGAGGGACACAGCGGGACACAGCGGGGACACAGAGGGTGACACAGCGAGACGCAGCGGGGGACAAGGGAGGCACAGCAGGACACAGCGGGGGACACAGCGGGACACAGCGGGGGACAAGCTAGGACACATTGGGACACAGCGGTACTAAGCAGGAACACAGCGGGGGACAACGGGGACACAGCGGGACACAGCAGGGAACAGAGCGAGGACACAGCGGGACACAGTGGGACACAGCAGGGACACTGCAGGACACAGCGGGACACACAGAAGGTACACATTGGGACACAGCCGGGGACACAGCGGGACACAGCAGGACATAGCGGGGACACAGCAGGGACACAGCGGGGATAGAGCGGGGGA
>NW_012294252.1:0-3216 GCF_000151885.1 Dipodomys ordii | reverse complement strand
CACCGCGGGACACAGCGGGACACAGCGGGCCACAGCGGGGATACAGCAGAGGACACAGCATGCCACAGCGGGGACACAGCGGGAGACACAGCGGGCCACAGCCGGAAACAGTGGGAGACACAGCGGGACATTGCGGGGGACACAGTGAGGACACAGCGGGACACAGCTGGGGACACAGTGAGGACACAGCGGGACACAGCCTGACACAGCGGGGACACAGCGAGGGACACAGCAGGACACAGCAGCGTACACATTGGGGACAAAGCTGGTTACAGCGGGGTACACAGCGGGACACAGTGGGGACACAGCGAGGACACAGCGGGACACAGCGGGACACAGCAGGACACAGGGGGACACAGCGGGGGACACAGCAGGACACAGCGAAACACAGCAGGACACAGCGGGACACAGCGGGGGACACAGCGGGACACAAAGCGGGACACAGTGAGTACACAATGGGACACAGCCTGACACAGCAGGGACACAGCAGGAGACACAGCAGGACACAGCGGAGGACAAAGCGAGGCAACAGCGGGACACAGCGGGACACAGCGGGGGACAAAGCAGGGAAACAGAGGGGGAAAGCGGGGACACACCGGGGGACAATGGGGACACAACGGGAAACAGCGGGGGACACAGTGGGGGACACAGAGGGACACAGAGTGGGACAACAGAGGACACAGCGGGACAAGAGCGGGACACAGCGGGGACAATGCGAGAACACAGCCCGACACAGCGGGGAATACCGATGGACATAGCGGGACACAGCAGAACATAGCGGGGACACAGCAGGAGACACAGCAGGACACAGCGGGGGACAAAGCGGGGAAACAGCGGGACACAGCGGGACACAGCAGGGAACACAGCGGGGGAAAGCGGGGACACACCGGGGGACAATGGGGACACAACGGGAAACAGCGGGGGACACAGTGGGGGACACAGAGGGACAGAGAGGGGGACAACAGAGGACACAGCGGGACAAGAGCGGGACACAGAGGGGACACAGTGGGACACAGCGGGACACAGCGAGGGACACAGCGGGACACTGCGCGGGACAAAGCGGGGGACATAGAGGGACACAGCGGGGACACAGCCGGATACACAGTGGGCCACAGCGGAGACACAGCGGAGACACAGCGGAACACAGCAGGACACAGCGGGACACTGCGGGGGACTCAGCGGAACACAGCGGGACACAGCGGGGGACACAGCGGGACACAGCGGGACAGAGCAGGGGACACAGCAGGGCACAGAGGGACACAGCAGAGGACACAGCGGGACACAGCGGGGACACAGTGGGACACAGCAGGGGTCACAGCAGGACTCAGCAGGGGACACAGCGGGGACAGAGTGGAATACAGTGGGGACACAGTGTGATACACAGGGACACAGCGGGACACAGCGGGGACAGAGCGAGACACAGCAGGACACAAAGGGACACAGTGTACCACAAAGCGAGGACACCGCGGAACACAGCTAGGGACACAGCGGGACACAGCAGAACACAGTGGGGACACAGCGGGACTCAGCGGGGGATGCAGCGGGGACACAGCTGGACACAGCGGGACACAGCGGGACACAGCGGCGACACAGCTTGACATAGCACGGGACACAGCGGAGGACACAGTGGGACACAGCGGGGGACAAAGCATGGAAACAGCGGGACACAGCCTAACACAGCAGGGACACAGCGGGGACACAGCAGGGGAAACACCTGGGACACAGTGGGGACACAGCGAAGACACAACTGGACACAGAGGGACACAGCAGGGACACAGCGGGGACAAAGCGGGCAACACAGCAGGACACAGCGGGACACAGCAGGACACAGCGGGACACAGCGGGGGACACAGCGGGACACAAAGCTGGACACAGTGAGTACACAGTGGGACACAGCCTGACACAGCGGGGACACAGAGGGGGACACAGAGGGGGACACAGCGGGACACAGCAGGACACAGCAGGGGACACAGCGGGGGACACAAAGGGACACAGTGGGGACACAGCTGGTCACAGTGGGGTACACAGTGGGACAGAGCGGGGACAATGCGAGGACACAGCCCGACACCGCGGGGAATACCGCGGGACACAGCGGGACACAGCGAGGACACAGCAGGAGACACAGCGGGACACAGCGGGGGACACAGCAAGGACACAGCGGGACACAGCGGGACACAGCAGGCACACAGCGGGACACCGCAGGACACCGCGGGGGACACAGCGGGACACAGCGGGACATAGCGAGGGACACAGCGAGACACAGCGGGGACAGAGCGGGGGACACACCGGGACACGGACACAGCGGAGGACACAGCGGGACACAGCGGGGACATAGTGGGACACTGCGCGGGACAGAGCCGGGGACATAGAGGAACACAGCGGGACACAGTGGGGGACACAGCGGGGACACAGTGGAATACAGCGGGGACACAGTGTGATACAGAGGGACACAGCGGTACACAGCGGGGACAGAGCGAGACACAGAAGGACACAGAGGGACACAGCAGACGACACAGCGAGGACACCGCGGGACACAGCTGGGGACACAGCGGGACACAGCGGGACACAGTGGGGACACAGCGGGACTCAGCGGGGAATGCAGCGGGGTACAAAGCCGGAAACCACGGGACACAGGAGGACACAGAGGGACACAGAGGAACACAGTGAGGACACAGCTGGACACAGCAGGGTAAACAGTGGGACACAGCGGGGACACAGTGAGGACACAGCAGGACACACCGGGACACAGCAGGACACAGCAGGACACAGCGGGACACAGTGGGGGACACAGCGGTGCACAACGGGGGACACAGCGAGGACACAGCGGGACACAGACTGACACAGTGGGGACACAGCGGGGACACAGCAGGCGACACAGCAGTCACACAACAAGAACACAACGGGACAAGAGGGCCACAGCGGGCCACAGCGTGCCACAGAGGGGACACAAAGGGGACACAGCGGAGGACAGAGCTTGACACAGCCGGACACATCGGGATACAGCGGGATACACAGCAGGACACAGCGGGGGAAACAGTGGGGGACACAGCGGGGACATAGTTGGAAACTGCATGGACACAGCGGGTGACACAGCAGGGCACAGTGGGACACAGCGGGATACAGCGTGACACAACAGGGACACAGCGTGGGACACAGCGGGACACAGCGGGGACACAGCGGGGGACACAGCTGGACAAAGCGGAACACAGCGGGGGA
>NW_012294251.1:0-5922 GCF_000151885.1 Dipodomys ordii | reverse complement strand
AGCGGG
The DNA here is from genome assembly GCF_000151885.1 of Dipodomys ordii. Classification (NCBI taxonomy): domain Eukaryota; kingdom Metazoa; phylum Chordata; class Mammalia; order Rodentia; family Heteromyidae; genus Dipodomys; species Dipodomys ordii. The sequence goes on along the minus strand of NW_012294251.1, from coordinate 5,916 downwards.
ACACAGATAGATACAGCAGGCACACAGCGTTACACAGCGTGGTACACAGCTGTGGACACAACGAAATACAGTGGGGGCACAGCGGGACACAGCGGGACACAGTGGGACACAGCGTGGAACAAAGCGTGAGACACAGCGGTGGACAGAGCGGGAGACAGCGGGGGACACAGCGAGGACACAGCGGGACACAGCGGGGATTCAGCGGGGGACACAGCGGGAGACAAAGAGGGACACCACGGAACACAGCGGGACACAGCGGGAAACAGCAGTGACCCTGCGGGGACACAGTGGGACACAGCTGGGGACACAGCGAGACACAGAGGGGGACAGAGCGGGAAACAGAGGGGGACAGAGCGTGGGACACAGCGAGACACAGCAGGGACAAAGCTGGACACAGCGGGGTACACAGAGGGACACAGCGGGGACGCAGCGGGGAAACAGCGTGACACAGCAGTACACAGCGGGACACAGCGGGGGACACAGCAGTACACAGCAGGACAAAGCGGGACACAGCGGGGACACAGCAGAGACACAGCGGGGGACACAGCGGGACAGAGTGGGGTACACAGCTGGGGACACAGCGAGGACACAGCGGGACACAGCGGGACACAGCGGGGACACTGCGGGAACATAGCAGGACACAGCGGGGTACACAGTGGGACACAGCGGGACACAGCTGGGGACACAGCGGGGACACAGCGGGAAACAGCGGAACACAGCGGGAGACAAAGCGGGAGACAGCGGGGCACACAGCGAGGACACAGGGGGACACAGAGGCGACACAGAGGGGACTCAGCGGGGGACACAGCGTGGGACAAAGTGCGACACCACGGGATACAGTGTTACACAGCAGGACACAGCGGGGACACAGCAGGAAAAAGCGGGGGACACAGCGGGACACAGCGGGACACAGCGGGGGACACAGCGGGGGACAGCGGAGACAGAGAGTGGCCACAGCGAGACACAGAGGTGACACAGCTGGACACAGCGGGGTACACAGCAGGACACAGCGGGCACACAGCGGGGACACAGCGGGACACAGCGGGACACAGCGGGGACACAGCGGGAAAAAGCGGGAGACACAGCGGGACACAGCAGGCACACAACGGGGGGACACAGAGGGGTACACAGCGGGACACAGCGGGGAAAAAAGTGAGGCCACAGCAGAACACAGCGTGGGACACAGCGAGGACAAGCGGGACACAGCGGGGCACAGCTGGGACAAAGCAGTAGACACAGCGGGACACAGTGGCGGACACAGCGGTACACAGCGTGGGACACAGGGAGGACACAGCAGGACCCAGCAGGACCCAGCGTCGATTCTGCTGGGACACAGCGGGACACAGCGAGGTACACAGCTGGGGACACAACGGGACACAGCGGGGAACACAGGGAGGACATAGCGGGACCTAGCGGGACCCAGCATCGTTACAGCGGGGACACAGCGGGACACACCGGGGTCCACAGCTGGGGACACAACGGGACACTGCGGGGGACACAGAGAGGACAAAGCGGGAAAGAGCGGTACACAGCGGGGACACTGCGGGAACATAGTGGGACACAGCGGGGTACACAGCGGTGACACAGAGGGGACTCAGCGGGACAAAGTGGGGGACACAGCGGCACACAGCGGGACACAGCGGGGGACACAGCAGGGGACAGCGGAGACAGAGAGGGGCGAAAGCGAGACACAGCGGTGATACAGCTGGACACAACGGAGTACACAGTGGGACACAGCGGGCACACAGCGGGACACAGCAGGGACCGAGCTGGACCTAGCGGGACACAGCGAAACACAGCGTGGGACACAGCGGGACACAGCGGGGGACCCAGCGAGGACACAGCGGGACACAGCGGGGGACACAGCTGGGGACACAGAGGGACACAGCGGGAAACACAGCGAGGACACAACGGGACCCAGCAGGACACAGAGTCGATACAGCGGGGACACAGGGTTACACAGCGTGGTACCCAGCTGTGGACACAACGGGACAGAGTGGGGGCACAGCGAGACACAGCGGGACACAGCGAGGACACAGCGGGACACATTGGTGACACAGCGGGGAAAACAGCAGGACACAGCAGCGGACACAGCGGGGGACACAGCGCGACACAGCAAGACATAGCATGGACACAGCAGTAGACACATCGGGACATAGCGGGGGACACAGCTGGGGACACAACGGGACACAGCGGTGGACACAGCGAGGACACAGCAGGACCCACCGGGACCCAGTGGGGGACACAGCGAGGACACAGCAGGTCACAGTGGGGGACACAGCGAGGACAAAGCGGGGGACACAGCGGGACAAGCGGGGAACACAGCGAGGACACAGCGGGACCCAGCAGGACACAGCGTCGATACAGCTGGCACACAGCGTTACACAGCGTGGTACTCAGCTGTGGACACAACGGGACACAGTGGGGGCACAGCCGGACACAGCGGGACACAGTGGGACACAGCGTTGAAAAAGCGTGAGACACAGCGAGGGACAGAGCGGGAGACAGCGGGGGACACAGCGAGGACACAGCGGGACACAGCGGTGAAACAGCAGGGACTCAGCGGGGGACACAGCGGGAGACAAAGAGGGACACCCCGGAACACAGCGGGACACAGCGGGAAACAGCAGTGACCCTGCGGGGACACAGTGGGACACAGCGGGGGACAAAGCGGGACACAGAGGAGGACAGAGCGGGACACAGTGGGGGACAGAGCGTGGGGCACAGCGAGACACAGCGGGGACAAAGCTGGACACAGCAGGATACACAGAGGGGAAGCAGCGGGGAAACAGCGTGACACAGCAGGACACAGCGGGACACAGCGGGGGACACAGCGAGAACACAGGGGCACAAAGCCTGGGACACAGCAAGGACACAGTGGGACACAGCAGGGGACACAGCGGGACATAGCGGGGGACACAGCGGGGGACACAGCCGGACACAGCGGGGGCACAGGGAGGACACAACGGGACACAGCGGGGGACAGAGCGAGGACACATTGGGACACAGCGGGACTCAGCGGGACTTAGCGGGGGACACAGCAGTACACAGCGGGACACAGCGGGGACACAGCAGAGACACAGCGGGGGACACAGCGGGACACAGCGGGGGACACAGGGATGACACAGAGGTACCCAGCGGGACCCAGCATCGATAGAGCAGGGACACTCGGAACACAGTGGGGTACACAGCTGGGGACACAGCAAGGACACAGCGGGACACAGCGGGGACACTGCGGGAACATAGCAGGACACAGCAGGGTACACAGCGGGACACAGCTGGGGACACAGCGGGGACACAGCGGGACACAGCGGAACACAGCGTGAGACAAAGCGGGAGACAGCAGGGGACACAGCGAGGACACAGGGGGACACAGCGGCGACACAGAGGGGACTCAGCGGGGGACACAACGTGGGACAAAGTGGGACACCACGGGACACAGTGTTACACAGCGGGACACAGCGGGGACACTGCGGGACACAGCAGGAAAAAGCGGGGGACACAGCGGGACACAGCAGGACACAGCGGGGGACACAGCGGAGGACAGCGGAGACAGAGAGTGGCCACAGCGAGACACAGCAGTGACACAGCTGGACACAGCGGGGTACACAGCGGGACACAGCGGGCACACAGGGGGGACACAGCGGGACACAGCGGGACACAGCGGGGACACAGTGGGACACAGCGGGACGAAGTGGAGACACAGCGGGACACAGCAGGCACACAGCGGGGACACAGCGGACACAGTAGGACACAGCGGGGGACATAGTGGGACACAGTGGGGGACCCAGTGAGGACATAGCGGGACACAGCAGGGGACACAGCGAGGACACAGCGGGGGACACAGCGGGGGACAAAGCGGGACACAGCGGGGAACACAGAGAGGACACAGCGGGACACAGCGGGGGACACAGCGAGGACACAGCGGGGGACACAGCGGGACACAGCGGGGAACACAGTGAGGACACAATGGCACCCAGCAGGAAACAGCGTCGATACAGCGGGGACACAGGGTTACACAGCGTGGTACCCAGCTGTAGACACAATGGGACAGAGTGGGGGCACAGCGAGACACAGTGGGGGCACAGCCGGACACAGCGGGACACAGTGGGACACAGCGTTGACAAAGCGTGAGACACAGCGAGGGACAGAGCGGGAGACAGCGGGGAACACAGCGAGGACACAGCGGGACACAGCGGGACACAGCGTCGATACAGCGGGGACACAGCGTTACACAGCGTAGTACACATAAGTTTACACAACGGGACACAGTGGGGGCACAGCCGGACACAGTGGGACACAGCGGGGACAAAGCGTGAGACACAGCAGGGGACAGAGAGGGAGACAGCAGGGGACACAGCGAGGTAACAGCGGGACACAGCGGTGACACAGCGGGGACTCAGCGGGGGACACAGCGGGACACAGCGGGGGACACAGCGGGACACAGGGAGGAACACAGCAAGGACACAGTGGGACCCAGCGGGACACAGCGTCGATACAGCGGGCACACAGCGTTACACAGCGTGGTACACAGCTGTGGACACAACGAAATACAGTGGGGGCACAGCGGGACACAGCGGGACACAGTGGGACACAGCGGGGACAAAGCGTGAGACACAGCGGAGGACAGAGCGGGAGACAGCGGGGGACACAGCGAGGACACAGAGGGACACAGCGGGGACTCAGCGGGGGACACAGCGGGAGACAAAGAGGGACACCACGGAACACAGCGGGACACAGCGGGAAACAGCAGTGACCCTGCGGGGACACAGTGGGACACAGCTGGGGACACAGCGGGACACAGAGGGGGACAGAGCGGGAAACAGAGGGGGACAGAGCGTGGGACACAGCGAGACACAGCAGGGACACAGCTGGACACAGCGGGGTACACAGAGGGACACAGCGGGGACGCAGCGGGGAAACAGCTTGACACAGCAGGACACAGCGGGACACAGCGGGGGACACAGCAGTACACAGCAGGACAAAGCGGGACACAGCGGGGACACAGCAGAGACACAGCGAGGGACACAGCGGGACAGAGTGGGGTACACAGCTGGGGACACAGCGAGGACACAGCGGGACACAGCAGGACACAGCAGGGACACTGCGGGAACATAGCAGGACACAGCGGGGTACACAGCGGGACACAGCGGGACAAAGCTGGGGACACAGCGGGGACACAGCGGGACACAGCGGAACACAGCGGGAGACAAAGCGGGAGACAGCGAGGCACACAGCGGGGACACACGGGGACACAGAGGCGACACAGAGGGGACTCAGCGGGGGACACAGCGTGGGACAAAGTGCGACACCACGGGACACAGTGTTACACAGCGGGACACAGCGGGGACACAGCAGGAAAAAGCGGGGGACACAGCGGGACACAGCGGGCCACAGCGGGGGACACAGCGGGGGACAGCGGAGACAGAGAGTTGCCACAGCGAGACACAGCGGTGACACAGCTGGACACAGCAGGGTACACAGCAGGACACAGCGGGCACACAGCGGGGACACAGAGGGACACAGCGGGGACACAGCGGGACAAAGCGGGAGACACAGCGGGACACAACAGGCACACAGCGGGGACACAGTGGGACACAGCGGGACATAGCGGGGGACAAAGCGGGACACAGTGGGGGACCCAGTGAGGACACAGCGGGACACAGCAGGGGACAAAGCGAGGACACAGCGGGGGACACAGCGGGGGACACAGCGGGACACAGCGGGGAACACAGCGAGGACACAGCGGGACACAGCGCCGATACAGCGGGGACACAGCGTTACACAGTGTGGTACACAGCTGTGGACTCAACGGGACACAGTGGGGGCACAGCCGGACACAGCGGGACACAGTGGGACACAGCGGGGAAAAAGCGTGAGACACAGCAGGGGACAGAGAGGGTGACAGCAGAGGAC
>NW_012294250.1:0-5922 GCF_000151885.1 Dipodomys ordii | reverse complement strand
GAAGAAACAGTAATAGTAGAATAAGCAGAAGCAGAAGCAGCTGGAGAAGCAGAAGAAGAAGAAGTCGGAGAAGGCGAGAGAGAAGGATTAGGAGTAGGAGAAGCAAAAGGATAAGCAGAAGCAGAAAGAGACGCAGAAGGAAAAGCAGCACGAGAAGTAGGAGAAGCAGGAGAAGCAGAAGCAGGAGAAACAGAAGACGCAGAAGCAGAATGAGAAGCAGAAGGAGAAATTGAAGCAGAAGCAGAAGGAGAAGCAGAAGCAAAAGGAGAAGCAGAAGAAGGAGAAGGAGAAGCAGAAAGGGAAGCAGAACGAGAAGCAGGAGAAGCAGAAGCAGGAGAAGCAGAAGCAGAAGAAACAGAAGAAGGAGAAGAAGCAGAAGGAGAAGCAGAAACAGAAGGAAAAGCAAAAAGAGAAGCAGGAGAAGCAGAAGAAGCAGCAGCAGGAGAAGCAGAAGCAGAAGAAGCCGAAGAAGCAGAAGCAGAACCTGAAGCAGAAGGAGAAGCAGGAGAAGCAGAAGAAGCAGAATCTGGAGAAGCAGAAGGAGAAGCAGAAGCAGAAAGAGAAACAAAAGCAGAAGGAGAAGCAGAAGAAACTGAAGAAGCAGAGGCAGTAGCAGAAGAAGCAGAAGATGCAGAAGCAGAAGGAGAAGCAGAAGGAAAAGCAGAAGAACGAGAAGGAGAAGACGAAACACAAGGAGAAGCAGAAGAAGGAGCAAGAGAAAGAAAAGCAGCAGGACTAGCAGAAAGAGCAGCAGAAAGAGAAGCAGGAGATGCAGAAACAGGAGAAGCAGAAGCAGAAGAAACATGAGAAAGACAAGAAGCAGAAGCAGAGGGAGAAGCAGAAACAGAAGGAGAAGCAGAAAGAGAAGTAGGAGAAGCAGAAGAAGCAGAAGCAGGAGAAGCAGAAACATAAGAATCCGAAGAAGCAGAAGCAGAACCTGAAGCAGAAGGAGAAGCAGGAGAAGCAGAAGAAGCAGAATCTGGAGAAGCAGAATGAGAAGCAGAAGGAGAAGCAGAAGCAGAAAGAGAATCAAAAGCAGAAGGAGAAGCAGAAGAAACAGAAGAAGTAGAAGCCGTAGCAGTTGTAGCAGAAGCAGAACGAGAAGCAGAAGGAAAAGCAGAAGAACAAGAAGGAGAAGGAGAAACAGAAGGAGAAGCAGAAAGAGAAGCAGGTAAAGCAGAAGAAGAAGAATCAGAAGGAGAAGCAGAAGAAGGAGAAGGAGAAGCAGAAGAAGATGCAGAAGAAGAAGCAGGAGAAGCAGAAGAAGCAGAAGCAGAAGGAGAAGAAGGAGAAGAAGAAGAAGCAGAAGCAAAAGGAGAAGCAAAAGAAGGAGAAGGAGAAGGAGAAACAGAAGCAGAAGGAGAAGCATAAGGACAAGCACAAGAAGAAGGAGATGAAGAAGAAGAAGCAGGAGAAGCAGTAGAAACAGAAGCTGAAGGAGAAGCAGAAGTAGGAGAAGGAGAAGGAGGAGAAGCAGAAGCAGAAGGAGAAGCAGAAGCGGAATGAGAAGTAGAAAGAGAAGCAGGAGAAGCACAAGAAGCAGAAGCAGGAGAAGCCGATAGAGAAGAAGCAGAAGAAGCAGAAACAGAAGCAGAAGTAGAAGCAGAAGCAGAAGGAGAAGCAGCAGAAGAAGTAGAACCAGAAATTCAGGCAAGAGAAACAGAAGAAGAAGAAGCAGAAGGAGAAGCAAAAAGAGAAGCAGAAGAAGAACTAGAAGAAGCAGCAGAAGGAGAAGCAGCAGAAGAAGCAGAAAAAGAAGTAGGAGAAGCAGAAGCAGAAAGAGAAGTAGAACCAGAAGAAGCAGAAGAAGCAGAAGCAGAAGAAGAAGCAGTAGAAGCATAAGAAGCAGAAGCAGGAGAAGCAGAAGAAAAAGAAGAAGCATAAGAAGCAGAAGCAGAGGGAGACACAGAAGAAGGGGAAGGAGCAGCAGAAGGTGAAGCAGAAGGAGATGCAGAAGCAGAAAGAGAAGCAGAAACAGAAGGAGAAGAAGAAGGAGAAGTTCGAGAATCAGAAGAAGCAGAAGAAGAAGCAGAAAGAGAAGCAGAAGAAGGAGAAGGAGAAGCAGAACGAGAAGGACAAGCAGGAGAAGCAGAAAAAGCAGAAGCGGGAGAAGCAGAAGAAGAAGCAGAAGCAGAAGCAGAAGAAGAAGAAGAAGAAGAAGAAGAAGAAGAAGAAGAAGAAGAAGAAGAAGAAGAAGAAGAAGAAGAAGAAGAAGAAGAAGAAGAAGGAGCAGGAGAAGAAGAAGGAGCAGGAGAAGGAAAAGCAGCAGGAGAAGAAGCAGGAGGAGAAGCAGAAAGAGCAGCAGAAGGAGAAGCAGGAGATGCAGAAACAGGTGAAGCAGAAGCAGAAGAAACAGGAGAAGGACAAGAAGCAGAAGCAGAAGGAGAAGCAGAAACAGAAGGAGAAGCAGAAAGAGAAGGAGGGGAAGCAGAAGAAGCAGAAGCAGGAGAAGCAGAAGCATAAGAATCCGAAGAAGCAGAAGCAGAACCTGAAGCAGAAGGAGAAGCAGGAGAAGCAGAAGAAGCAGAATCTGGAGAAACAGAATGAGAAGCAGAAGGAGAAGCAGAAGCAGAAAGTGAATCAAAAGCAGAAGGAGAAGCAGAAGAAACAGAAGAAGTAGAATCAGTAGCCGTTGTAGCAGAAGCAGAAGCAGAAGGAAAAGCAGAAGAACAAGAAGGAGAAGGAGAAACAGAAGGAGAAGCAGAAAGAGAAGCAGGTAAAGCTAAAGAAGAAGAAGTACAAGGAGAATCAGAAGGAGAAGCAGAAGCAGGAGAAGGAGATGCAGAAGCAGAAGAAGGTGCAGAAGGAGAAGCAGGAGAAGCAGCAGAAGCAGAAGGAGAAGCAGGAAAAGCAGAAGAAGCAGAAGCAAAAGGAGAAGCAAAAGAAGGAGAAGGAGAAGCAGAAGCAGAAGAAGAAGCATAAGGACAAGCACAAGCAGAAGGAGATGCAGAAGGAAATGCAGAAGGAGAAGCAGGAGAAGCAGAAGAAGCAGAAGCTGAAGGAGAAGCAGAAGTAGGAGAAGGTGGATAAGCAGAAGCAGAAGGAGAAGCAGAAGAGGAATGAGAAGCAGAAAAAAAAATGAAGCAGGAGAAGCACAATAAGCAGAATCAGGAGAAGCCGAGAGAGTAGAAGCAGAAGAAGCAGAACAAGCAGAAGAAGCAGAAGCAGAACGAGAAGCAGAAGAAGAAGAAGGAGAAAGAGAAGGATTACGAGTAGGACGAGCAGAAGCAGAAGGAGAAACAGAAGAAGCAGAAGCAGGAGAAACAGAAGCAGAAGCAGAATGAGAAGCACAAGAAGGAGAAATTGAAGGAGAAGGAGAATGGCACGGAGAAGCAGAAGGAGAAGTAGGAGAAGCAGAAGAAGAAAAAGCAGGAGAAGTAGAAGCAGAAGAAGGAGAAGAGCAGAAGCAGAAGGAGAAACAGAAGCAGAAGGAAAAGCAGAAGAAGCAGAAGCTGATACAGAAGAAGAAGAAGAAACATTAAAAGCAGAAGAAGCAGAAGAAGAAGCAGCAGGAGAAGCAGAAGAAGAAGAAGGAGAAAGAGAAAGAGAAGGAGAAACAGAAGGATAAGCAGAAGCAGAAAGAGAAGCAGGAGAAACAGAAGAAGCAGGAGAAGCAGAAGAAAAAGAAGAATCATAAGTAGCAGAAGCAGAGGAGAAACAGAAGAAGGAGAAAGAGCAGCAGAAGGTGAAGCAGAAGGAGATGCAGAAGCAGATAGAGAAGCAGAAACAGAAGGACAAGAAGAAGGAGAAGTTGGAGAATCAGAAGAAGCAGAAGCAGAAGCAGAAAGAGCAGCAGAAGAAGGAGAAGGAGAAGCAGAAGGAGAAGGACAAGCAGGAGAAGCAGAAGAAGCAGAAGCAGGAGAAGCAGAAGAAGAAGAAACAGAAGAAGGAGAAGGAGCAGAAGGAGAAGCAGAAGCATAAGGAGAAGCAGAAAGAGAAGCAGAAGAAGCAGTAGCAGGAGAAGCAGAAGCAGAAGAAACAGGAGAAGGACAAGAAGCAGAAGCAGAAGGAGAAGCAGAAACAGAAGGAGAAGCAGAAAGAGAAGGAGGGGAAGCAGAAGAAGCAGAAGCAGGAGAAGCAGAAGCATAAGAATCCGAAGAAGCAGAAGCAGAACCTGAAGCAGAAGGAGAAGCAGGAGAAGGAGAGGAAGCATAAGTAGCAGAAGCAGAGGGAGAAACAGAAGAAGGAGAAGGAGAAGCAGAAGAAGCAGTAGCAGGAGAAGCAGCAGCAGAAGAAACAGAAGAAGCCCAAGAACCAGAAGGAGAACCTGAAGCAGAAGGAGAAGCAGAAGCAGCAGAAGCTGGAAAAGCAGAAGCAGAAGAAAAAGAAGAAGCATAAGTAGCAGAAGCAGAGGGAGAAACAGAAGAAGGAGAAGGAGCAGCAGAAGATGAAGCAGAAGGAGATGCAGAAGCAGAAAGAGAAGCAGAAACAGAAGGAGAAGAAGAAGGAGAAGTTGAAGAAGCAGAAGAAGCAAAAGCAGAAGCAGAAAGAGCAGCAGAAGAAGGAGAAGGAGAAGCAGAAGGAGAAGGACAAGCAGGAGAAGCAGAAGAAGCAGAAGCGGGAGAAGAAGAAGAAGAAGAAGAAGAAGAAGAAGAAGAAGAAGAAGAAGAAGAAGAAACAGAAGAAGGAGAAGGAGCAGAAGGAGAAGCAGAAGCAGAAGGAGAAGCAGAAAGAGAAGCAGAAGAAGCAGTAGCAGGAGAAACAGAAGCAGAAGAAACAGAAGAAGCCCAAGAACCAGAAGGAGAACCTGAAGCAGAAGGAGAAGCAGAAGCAGCAGAAGCTGGAAAAGCAGAAGCAGAAGAAGCAGAAAAAGCAGAAGAAGCAGAAGCAGGACGAGAAGCACAAGAAGAAGAAGGAGAAAGAGAAGGATTAGGAGTAGGAGGAGCAGAAGCAGAATAAGAAGCAGAAAGAGAAGCAGTAGGAGAAGCAGAAGAAGAAACAGAAGAAGCAGGAGAAGCAGAAGCAGAATGAGAAGCACAAGAAGGAGAAATTGAAGGAGAAGGAGAATGAGACGGAGAAGCAGAAGGAGAAGTAGGAGAAGCAGAAGAAGAAGAAGCAGGAGAAGCAGAAGCAGAAGAAAGAGAAGAAGGAGAAGAGCAGAAGCAGAAGCAGAAGGAGAAGCAAAAGCAGGAGAAGCACAAGAAGCAGAAGCTGAAGCAGAAGAAGAAGAAACAGAAAAAGCAGAAGAAGCAGAAGAAGAAGCAGCAAGAGAAGCAGAAGAAAAAGAAGGAGAAGGAGAAAGAGAAGGATTAGGAGTAGGAGAAACAGAAGGATAAGCAGAAGCAGAAAGAGAAGGAGAAGGAGAAGCAGGAGAAGCAGAAGAAGCAGAAGCAGGAGAAGCAGAAGCAGAATGAAAAGCAGAAGAAGGAGAAATTGAAACAGAAGAAGATGCAGAAGGGGAGCAGAAGCAGTAGTAGAAGCAGAAGCAGGAGAAGCAGAAGCAGAAGAAATAGAAGAAGGAGAAGAAGCAGAAGAAGAAAGAGAAGCAGAAACAGAAGGAGAAGCAGAAATAGAAGCAGAAGAAGCCGCAGAAGCAAAAGCAGAACCTGAAGCAGAAGGAGAAGCAGAAGAAGAAGAATCTGGAGAAGAAGAAGGAGAACCAGAAGGAGAAGCAGAAGCAAAAAGAGAAGCATAAGCAGAAGGAGAAGCAGAAGGAGAAGCAGAAGAAACAGAAGAAGTAGAAGCAGTAGCAGAAAAAGCTGAAGATAGAGAAGCAGAAAGAAAAGCAGAAGGAATAGCAGAAGAACGAGAAGGAGAAACAGAAGGAGAAGCAGAAGGAGAAGCAGGAAAAGCAGAAGAAGCAGAAGCAGACAGAGAAGCAGAAGAAGGAGAAGGAGAAGCAGAAGCAGAAGCAGAAGGAAAAGCACAGCAGAAGGAGAAGCAGAAGGAGAAGCAGGAGAAGCAGAAGAAGCAGAAGCAATG
>NW_012294249.1:0-3806 GCF_000151885.1 Dipodomys ordii | reverse complement strand
TAGTACTGGTTGGGCCCTGGGTGTCTAGGTTTTGGGGTTGAACTTAGGGCCTGGGTGCTGACCATGAGCTCAGAGCTGAAGTCTAGTGCTTTATCACTTTGTCAAGCTTAACTCTGCTTTCTCTCTTTGTGTGAGTGTGTGTACGTGCATGTGTGTATGCACACACTAGTCCTGGAGTATGAACTCAAGACATGAGCACTGTATCTAGTTTCTCTTGTACAAGGTTTGCCCTCCTCCACTTGAACCACAGAGCGCCTTCAGGTTTTTCCTTCTGATATGTTTCTGAGAAATCAAGCCCGCGGTTTCATATATGCAAAGTACTCTATCCCTAAGGCACATTCCCAGTCCTCTACTTCAAGTTTGTTAGTTTGTTTCTGTGTTTTTTTGTTGTTGTTGTCCTTGTAGGAGTGGAAATCTGGGCTTGGGTGTTGTCCCTGAGCTCTTCAGCTCAAATCTTGTGCTCTACTACTTGAGCCACAGAGCAACTTCCGATTTTCTGGTCGTTCATTGGAGCTAAGTGTCTCAAGGACTTTCCTGCCCATGCTAGCTTTGAACCATGATCTTCAGATCTCACCATCTTGAGTAGCTAGGATGACCGGCATGAGCCACAAGCACCTAGTTTCCACTTCAGGTTTCTTAGTGGTGAATTGGAGATAATAGTTTCATGGTACCTTTTGTGTCAAGGATATTTTGGAACCCAGATCTCAGCTTCTTGAGAAGGCAGGATGACAGACCTCGGTTATAGAACCCTAAGCCGTGGCACTCTGCTGCAAGTGGGTCCTTTGCTCTGTGTGGAGGAGTGCTAGCCATGAGCCCAAGAGGTATGGTCAGTGCCTTTTCCCTGAGTTCAAGGTTCATGACTCAGAAAAAAACAAGACAAAACAACTGTCTCCTGTAGACAACTCACTAGTCTTCAGTAATACATAATTTTGTCCCTGCCATGGGGACAGATCTGAGCCTCAATATTCTTTTCTGCATAGTCATGTCAGTTGTGGAGTTCTTACAAGGAAAAGATGAGAGAATGCACCCTTTGAAGGACAAAATACATTACACTCTTTTTTTTTTGTCAGTCTTGGGGCTTGAAATCTGGGCCTGCACTCTGTCCTTTAGCTCTTCAGCTCAAGGCTAGTGCTCTACCACTTGAGCTACAGAGCCACTTCCAGTTGTCTGGTGGTTTATTGGAGATCAGAATTTCATTGACTTTCCTGCCGGGGCTGGCTTTGAACCACTATCCTCAAACCTCAGCCTCCAGATTAGTTAGGATTACAGGCGTGAGCTACTGGTGCCTGGCTACAAATAACCCTTTTTACAGGACTCATCACACAGCATCCTGTGAAAGACTCAGCACCCAGCACCCAATGTAGGATGCAGCACACTGCACCTGTGAAGAACTCAGCACATAGCATCCTGTGCAGGACTCAGTACACAGCACCCCGTGAGGGCCATAGCACCCAGAAAGGATTCATCACATAGATGTATCCCACAAGCTGTCATTAGTATTAGGGTGCTTTCATCAGTAACACCATTCTTTCAGAAACACATCACAAACTGCACAAAGTTCACATGTAATGATTCAGAGGGGTATTATTTGGGGGTGGGCAGTCAGCCACAGGGATTGCACTAAAATGTTCTGGGTACAGTCCTAAGATCTTTTGCTCAAGTCTAGAGATATATCACTTTGATCCACAGCTCAGAGTTTCACAGACATCTCGCCAAGGCTGGGTTTTAAACCCACCAGTGTCAGATCTCAGCCCCGAGTATCTTGGAAGACAGGGGTGAGCAAGCCAGCAGCATCTGGTTCTGTGGTGCTGAGTTGCAGGAGTATACCTCTGACTAAGTCAGCTTAGATGGCAGCTGTCAGCACCAGACTCCTGGCTTGTTCTGTGATGAGGTATTTGAAGTCCTATCCTTATAGAGTTGCAGTCACAACATTCAAACTTTTTTTCATGCCCATTCTGGACCTTGAGTAAGAGTCTAGACACAGTTTCGAAGCTTTTATACCCAAAGCTAATGCTCGACTGCTTGAGCGAGAGCACAACTTCTGGATTTTTATGTGCATGTGGTAGTGAGGAATCAAATCCAGGGCTTTGTATGTACTAGCCATCATTATACCACTGAGCCCCAAGTGTGACAAGTGTATGAACAGATAAATGTGTAGATTCGCATATATGTATATACATATATATATTTACATATTTATGTATAAAACAAGAGAAAGATGTCTATATATTATGAAATTACATATATTATATTACAACCCGTTATTGACATTCAAATTATTCCTTCCACATTTAAGTATCATGTTTGAATACATAATAAAGTATTAATTGAAAATTAGTCAATGTAATGAAATTGTTGTGTATAATTTTATTGTGTACTCATACACTAACTTCTAATTTGTTATTTTATAAAATTCCATTCGTATGGATGTACATGAAAATGGGTTTCTTAGAATCTCCCACCAACACTTAGTGGCAGCCCTGTGATTCGACCTCCAGTCATAAGTTTTGGTTTTGGTTATGGCTTCCCTAATAGCCAGCCAAACATCAGCATGCAATGTCATGTACACTTTCTGGGCTTTGTCATTTACACGCAGTTTGGCTATAATGCAAAAGGAAAAAATGTAAAACAACCTTCTTGAATTTCTCCATTTTAGCCTTTTCCTTTTTATTTTATTTCTTGCCAACCCCGAGATTTGTATTTGGGTCCTAGAATCCCAGGGCCAGCTGTGGCCGAGATGCCAAGACCTGAGTTTAAGCCTCGTGTTTGGCAAAAAAAAAGAAAAAATAAAATAAGGCCCTGGCTTGGAATTTGCACCATTTTTCTGGCAGGCCTGGGATTTGAACTCAGCATCTGGGTATCTCTGTGGCACTGTGGATGAAGGAGAAGCTCACTGTCCTTGAAGACAAGAAATTCAGACCAGTTCCCAGGGCCTGAATTGAAGCCCCAGCACTGGAAAAATACACACATGAGTTTATTGAATATGAGTTTAGTGAATATGACGTTTATTACACTTATTCATTTAGTATTATTACACATATAACATTTCATTTATTACATCCGATTTATTTATTTATTTCATTTATTACAGGATATATTTTCATATGAATTATACATCATACTGAGACTCAGGACATTTTTTCAGGAAAAAAATGTGTCAAAAGTGGCTTCTTACTACATGAATAAATTTTTGGAAATGCTGGGGTTTCAACTCACGTCCTATAATGTCTAATCCATAAATGGGGTCAACCTCACACTAACCTCTGGCAAACTGAGCTGCCAGAAAATTCTGACGACCTATTATCAAACCACACTAATGCCCAATCTATATCTATATGTATATCTATATATGTATATATATGTGTGTGTGTGTGTGTTTGTGTGTAGATTGCTGTATATATATATATATATATATATATATATATATATGAGGAGAGAGAGAATGTGACAATATTATTAAATAATATATATATATATTTACCAATAATTAGTTTTTAAGTTATGTCTCCATTTAATGAAGTATCATGGTTGAATACTTATAAAAGCATTACTTAAAATTAATCAATATCCTTCCATTAGGGGAATCATAATGTGTTGCTAGAATGGAAGATATAAATCCAATAATTTTTGTGTGGCTTTCTAAAATAGAATCATGAATTAACTGCAAATTTAATTACTTTTATAACATTCCATTAGCATTCATGTAAATAGGAATGAGTTTGTCATTATCTACCTCCATTTGTGTGTGGCAGTCCTGGTATTCCAACTCCAGGCCTGGGAATTTTACTTTGAATGCAAACCATTGG
>NW_012294248.1:0-2118 GCF_000151885.1 Dipodomys ordii | reverse complement strand
GTAATAATAGCACTCAGAAAGTTGAGCCCTGAAGATTATAACTGCAAGCCTGTGCAGGCAGGAAAGTCTATATGAGACTCTTTTCTCCAATTAAGCACCAAAAAAACAGAGCTGTGGTACAAGTAGTAGTATGCTAGGCTTGAGCATAAAAACTCAGGTATAATCTCCAGGCCATGAATTCAAACCCCAGGACTGGCACACACACACACACACACACACACACACACACCCAAGATAGAGCATTTGACAGTAAGCCTACACAAGTTCGATCTCTAGTAACTCAGAATTTAAAAAAAGTGAGAGGAGGGAAGGAAAGACTTGCTCCAGGAGGTGATATGACCAGTGCCAAAATTCCACAGAAGTTCTAAGATGGAGAACAGGACAGAGGGCCTCGGGCAGAAGGTACAGAGCATGTGCAAAGGTCCTGAGGGGTGGTGTAGAGCAGGTGGTGCGGGTGGAATGAAGGTTTTGTGGCCTCAGACAAGTCTGGCAGAACACTGAAGGCTGGGTCAAGGTTTGTACTTGAGTCACAAGTAGGGCAGAGGGTGGGGTCCCAGAATGGGGCTCAGGGAAAAATTAGCTTGACTTTTTACCAAAGACCCCAGCCAATTTTGTGGCTGGAAGCCTATTTTTCACAGCTCCTGACCCTCAGGCCCCCTTTGCATGGAGGAGTCAGGGCAAATGCAGGGAAGAACCCTTGCTTAAGAAAAACTTCTACCCAATGCCTCCAATGGCTCAACCCCTGTAAATCCTAGCTAATAAGAAGTCTGAGATCATAGATCGTTGGTCAAAGCCAGCTCATCGGAGGAAAGTTAGTGACTCTTTTCGGGCCAATGAACTACCAAAATCCAGAAATGGAGCTGTGGCTCAAGTGGTAGAGTAACAGCCTTGAGGAAAAAAGTTAAGAGACCAGAGCCCAGACCCTGAGTTAAGCCCCGGTACTGGCACAGAAAAAAAATAAAGAAAGTATTCAGGCCATTATCAGCTGGACGCTGGTGGCTGATGCCTGTCATCCTAGCTACTCAAGTCTGAGACCTGAGGATCAATCAAAATTAAAAGCTAGCCTGGGCAGACTCTTATGTCCAATAAATCACCAAAGAGCTGGGAAGCAGAGCTACTGTAGTTCAAGTGGTACAGCACCAACCTTGTGAAAACAAGCTAAAGGATAGCACCTAGGATCAGAGTTCAAGTCCCAGTAAACACACAAACACACACACACACACACACACACACACACACACACTAACATCCTTAACAGGTGCCAGTGGCTTATACCAGTAATCCTAGCTACTCAAGAAGCTGAGATCTTAGGATGGCAGCTTGAAGCGAGAACAGGCACGAAAGTCCATGAGACTCTTATCTCCACTAAACTACTAAAAAAAGAAGAAAGTTGAGCTCTGGTTCAAGTGGTAGAATGTTATCTTTGAGCAAAGGAAGCTCAAGGACATTGCCTAGGCCCTGACCTCCAGCTCTAAGAATTTTAAAAAGACATCCTTTGCCACTCCCAAAGGCCATAAATCCTGATTTTGATCATCCTAGACCTCACTTCCACTCCTACCACTTCCTCAGTACTGCCACTAGTGGCCTGTGTGTGGCCAACACTGGGTTAAGAAGTGAAAGTACACAAGGGGGTGCATAGCCAGGTCAACACTAATACCCCAAAACAATGAGGTATTGGTCATACCAATTTCTCATCTCTAAGTTCCCTGGCCCTGGAATCTAAAGTCTGTGCCTCTGTATTCTGAGCATCTGGAATTGTCTAGAAGGACCTGAGAGGCCCAGCTGGGACCGGAAGATAGACTGTCCTGTGATAAAGTACATTTACATTTCCTAGACACTGACTTCCAAGCACCTTGGCCTCACCTCCCATGTAGCCCTAGATCCCACTTGCTTGGGCAGCCTTCAGTCACTTGTCAAGCTCGAGTTAGCCAGAACCACCAGCAATCCCCCCCAATCCCCACTCCACTGCCAGCCTGCTGAGAGGGATATGCAGTCAGTGGCCCAGCTGAGGAAAAGGGTAGGACATTGCATGACTGAGGCCCTCCCTCTCAGGCAGAGGAGACCTTATGCCAGCTGGCATCACTCACCCAGAATGCACTGGAAGTGGCCAAATATTGA
>NW_012294247.1:0-5924 GCF_000151885.1 Dipodomys ordii | reverse complement strand
GAGCAGAAGCAGGAGAAGCAGAAACATAAGAATCCGAAGAAGCAGAAGCAGAACCTGAAGCAGAAGGAGAAGCAGGAGAAGCAGAAGAAGCAGAATCTTTAGAAGCAGAATGAGAAGCAGAAGGAGAAGCAGAAGCAGAAAGAGAATCAAAAGCAGAAGGAGAAGCAGAAGAAAAAGAAGAAGTAGAAGCAGTAGCAGTTGTAGCAGAAGAAGTAGGAAAAGCAGAAGGAAAAGCAGAAGAACAAGAAGGAGAAGGAGAAACAGAATGAGAAGCAGAAGGAGAAGCAGAAAGAGAAGCAGGTAAAGCAGAAGAAGAAGAAGCAGAAGGAGAATAAGAAGGAGAAGCAGAAGAAGGAGAAGGAGAAGCAGAAGCAGAAGAAGATGCAGAAGGAGAAGCAGAAGAAGCAGAAGCAGAAGGAGAAGCAGGAAAAGCAGAAGAAGCAGAAGCAAAAGGAGAAGCAAAAGAAGGAGAAGGAGAAGCAGAGGCAGAAGAAGAAGCATAAGGACAAGCACAAGCAGAAGGAGATGCAGAAGGAGAAGCAGAAGAAGCAGAAGATGAAGGAGAAGCAGAAGTAGGAGAAGGAGAAGGAGGAGAAGCAGAAGCAGAAGGAGAAGCAGAAGCGGAATGAGAAGCAGAAAGAGAAGCAGGAGAAGCACAAGAAGCAGAAGCAGGAGAAGCCGAAAGAGAAGAAGCAGAATCAGTATCAGAAGTAGAAGCAGAAGCAGAAGGAGAAGCAGCAGAAGAAGTAGAATCAGAAATTCAGGCAGGAGAAACAGAAGAAGCAGAAGCAGAAGCAGAAGGCGAAGCAAAAAGAGAATGAGACGGAGAAGTAGAAGAAGCAGCAGAAGGAGAAGAAGCAGAAGAAGCAGAAAAACAAGCAGGAGAAGCAGAAGCAGAAAGAGAAGTAGAAGCAGAAGAAGCAGAAGAAGAAGCAGTAGAAGCATAAGAAGCAGAAGCAGGAGAAGCAGAAGCAGAAGAACAAGAAGAAGCATAAGAAGCATAAGAAGCAGAAGCAGAAGCAGAGGGAGAAACAGAAGAAAGAGAAGGAGCAGCAGAAGGTGAAGCAGAAGGAGATGAAGAAGCAGAAAGCGAAGCAGAAACAGAAGGAGAAGAAGAAGGAGAAGTTGGAGAATCAGAAGAAGCAGAAGCAGAAGCGGAAAGAGAAGGAGAAGAAGGAGAAGGAGAAGCAGAAGGAGAAGGACAAGCAGAAGAAGCAGAAGCGGGAGAAGCAGCAGAAGAAGAAGAAACAGAAGAAGGAGAAGGAGCAGAAGGAGAAGCAGAAGCAGAAGGAGAAGAAGAAAGAGAAGCAGAAGAAGCAGTAGCAGGAGAAGCAGAAGCAGAAGAAACAGAAGAAGCCCAAGAAGCAGAAGGAGAACCTGAAGCAGAAGGACAAGCAGAAGCAGCAGAAGCTGGTAAAGCAGAAGCAGAAGAAACAGAACAAGGAGAAGAAGCAGAAGCAGAACGAGAAGCAGAAGAAGAAGAAGGAGAAAGAGAAGGATTAGGAGTAGGAGGAGCAGAAGGAGAAGCAGAAGCAGAAAGAGAAGAGGAAGGAGAAGCAGAAGGAGAAACAGAAGAAGCAGAAGTAGGAGAAGAAGAGGCAGAAGCAGAATGAGAAGCACAAGAAGGAGAAATTGAAGGAGAAGGAGAATGAGAAGGAGAAGCAGAAGGAGAAGTAGGAGAAGCAGAAGAAGAAGCAGGAGAAGTAGAAGCAGAAGAAACAGAAGAAGGAGAAGAGCAGAAGCAGAAGCAGACGGAGAAGCAGAAGCAAAAGTAGAAGCAGAAGAAGCAGAAGCTGAAGCAGAAGAAGAAGAAACAGAAAAAGCAGAAGAAGCAGAAGAAGAAGCAGCAGGAGAAGCAGAAGAAGAAGAAGGAGAAGGAGAAAGAGAAGGATTAGGAGTAGGAGAAACAGAAGGATAAGCAGAAGCAGAAAGAGAAGGAGAATGAGAAGGAGAAGCAGGAGAAGCAGAAGAAGCAGAAGCAGGAGAAGCAGAAGCAGAATGAAAAGGAGAAGAAGGAGAAATTGAAACAGAAGAAGATGCAGAAGGAGAAGCAGAAGCAGTAGTAGAAGCAGAAGAAGGAGAAGCAGAAGGAGAAGCATAAAGAGAAACAGAAGGAGAAGCAGGAGAAGCAGAAGCAGGAGAAGCAGAATCAGAAGAAATAGAACAAGGAGAAGAAGCAGAAGCAGAAAGAGAAGCAGAAACAGAAGGAGAAACAGAAATTGAAGCAGAAGGAGCCGAAGAAGCAAAAGCAGAACCTAAAGCAGAAGGAGAAGCAGGAGAAGCAGAAGAAGCAGAATCTGGAGAAGAAGAAGGAGAACCAGAAGGAGAAGCAGAAGCAGAAAGAGAAGCAAAAGCAGAAGGAGAAGCAGAAGGAGAAGCAGAAGAAACAGAAGAAGCAGAATCAGTAGCAGAAGAAGCTGTAGATGCAGAACCAGAAAGAGAAGCAGAAGGATTAGCAGAAGAACGAGTAGGAGAAATAGAAGGAAAAGCAGAAGGAGAAGCAGGAAAAGCAGAAGAAACAGAAGCAGACGGAGAAGCCGAAGAAGGAGAAGGAGAAGCCGGAGCAGAAGAAGAAGCAGAAGGAAAAGCACAAGCAGAAGGAGATGCAGAAGGAGAAGCAGGAAATGCAGAAGACGCAGAAGCAGAAGGAGAAGAAGAAGGAGAAGAATCAGAATCAGAAGAAGCAGATGCAGAAATAGAAAGAGAAGCCGACAAAGAGAAGCAGAACGAGAAGCAGGAGAAGCAGAAGAAGCACAAGCGGGAGAAGCAGATGAAGAAGAAACAGAAGAAGAAGGAGCAGAAGCAGAAGGAGAAGCAGAAGGAGAAGCAGAAAGAGAAGCAGGAAAAGCAGAAGAAGCAGAAGCAGGAGAAGCAGAAGGAGAAGAAACAGGAGAAGGACAAGAAGCAGAAAGACAAGCAGTAGAAGCAGAAGAAGCAGGAAAAGCAGAAGCAGAAGAAAGAGAAGAAGAAGAAGACAAAGAAGAAGAAGAAGAAGAAGCAGCATAAGGAGAAGCATAAGGAGAAGCATAAGGAGAAGTATAAGGAGAAGCAGTAGAAGCAGAAGAAGCAGAAGCAGGAGAAGCTGAAGCAGAAGAAAAAGAATAAGCAAAAGAAGCAGAAGCAGTGAGAGAAGCAGAAGAAGGAGAAGGAGAAGGAGCAGCAGAAGGAGAAGCAGAAGCAGAAAGAGAAGCAGAAACAGAAGGAGAACAAGAAGGAGAAGAAGGAGAATCAGAAGAAACAGAAAGAGAAGGAGAAGAAGGAGAAGCAGAAGTAGAATCAGAAGAAACAGAAGAAGAAGAAGAGGAAGAAGAAGAAGAAGAAGAAGAAGAAGAAGAAGAAGAAACAGAAGCAAAAGAAACAGAAGAAGGAGAAGAGCAGAAGCAGAAGCAGAAGGAGAAGCAGAAGCAGAAGGAGAAGCAGAAAGAGAAGCAGGAGAAACATATGAAGCTGGTGAAGCAGAAGCAGAAGAAACAGGAGAAGCCGAAGAAGCAGAAGCATAATCTGAAGCAGAAGAGAAACAGAAGAAGCACAATCTGAAGCAGAGCAGAGAACAGAAATAGTTTAATAAGCAGTAGCAGAAGCATCAGTCAAGCAGAGGTACAAGAAGGAGAAGGTGATAGAGAAGGATTAGGAGTAGGAGAAGCAAAAGGATAAGCAGAAGCAGAAAGAGACGCAGAAGGAGAAGCAGCATGAGAAGTAGGAGATGCAGGAGAAGCAGAAGCAAGAGAAGCAGTAGAAACAGAAGACGCAGAAGCAGAATGAGAAGCAGAAGGAGAAATTGAAGCAGAAGGAGAAGCAGAAGCAGAAGGAGAAGCAGAAGAAGGAGAAGGAGAAAGAGAAGCAGAAAGAGAAGCAGAAAGAGAAGCAGAAAGAGAAGCAGAAAGAGAAGCAGAAAGAGAAGCACAACGAGAAGCAGGAGAAGCAGAAGCAGGAGAAGCAGAAGCAAAAGAAACATAAGAAGGAGAAGAAGCAGAAGCAGAAGGAGAAGCAGAAACAGAAGGAAAAGCAGAAGTAGAAGCAGGAGCAGCAGAAGAAGCAGCAGCAGGAGAAGCAGAAGCAGAAGAAGCCGAAGAAGCAGAAGCAGAACCTGAAGCAGAAGGAGAAGCAGGAGAAGCAGAAGAAGCAGAATCTGGAGAAGCAGAAGGAGAAGCAGAAGCAGAAAGAGAAGCAAAAGCAGAAGGAGAAGCAGAAGGAGAAGCAGAAGAAACAGAAGAAGCAGAGGCAGTAGCAGAAGAAGCAGAAGATGCAGAAGCAGAAGGAGAAGCAGAAGCAGTAGTAGAAGCAGAAGAAGGAGAAGCAGAAGGAGAAGCATAAAGAGAAACAGAAGGAGAAGCAGGAGAAGCAGAAGCAGGAGAAGCAGAATCAGAAGAAATAGAAGAAGGAGAAGAAGCAGAAGCAGAAATAGAAGCAGAAACAGAAGGAGAAGCAGAAAAAGAAGCAGAAGAAGCAGAAGAAGCAAAAGCAGATCCTAAACCAGAAGGAGAAGCAGGAGAAGCAGAAGAAGCAGAATCTGGAGAAGAAGAAGGAGAAGCAGAAGGAGAAGCAGAAGCAGAAAGAGACGCAAAAGCAGAATGAGAAGCAGAAGACACAGAAGAAGCAGAATCAGTAGCAGAAGAAGCTGAAGATGCAGAAGCAGAAAGAGAAGCAGAAGGAATAGCAGAAGAACGAGAAGGAGAAATAGAAGGAGAATCAGAAGGAGAAGCAGGAAAAGCAGACGAAACAGAAGCAGACGGAGAAGCAGAAGAAGGAGAAGGAGAAGCCGGAGCAGAAGAAGAAGCAGAAGGAAAAGCACAAGCAGAAGGAGATGCAGAAGGAGAAGCAGGAAATGCAGAAGACGGAGAAGCAGAAGAAGAAGAAGGAGAAGAATCAGAATCAGAAGGAACAGAAGCAGAAATAGAAAGAGAAGCCGACAAAGAGAAGCTGAATGAGAAGCAGGAGAAGCAGAAGAAGCACAAGCGGGAGAAGCAGAAGAAGAAGAAACAGAAGAAGGAGAAGGAGCAGAAGCAGAAGGAGAAGCAGAAGGAGAAGCAGAAAGAGAAGCAGGAAAAGCAGAAGAAGCAGAAGCAGGAAAAGCAGAAGGAGAAGAAACAGGAGAAGTACAAGAAGCAGAGAGAGAAGCAGTAGAAGCAGAAGAGGCAGGAAAAGCAGAAGCAGAAGAAAGAGAAGAAGAAGAAGAAGAAGCAGCAGCAGCATAAGGAGAAGTATAAGGAGAAGCATAAGGAGAAGTATAAGGAGAAGCAGTAGAAGCAGAAGAAGCAGAAGCAGGAGAAGCTGAAGCAGAAGAAAAAGAATAAGCAAAAGAAGCAGAAGCAGAAGCAGTGAGAGAAGCAGAAGAAGGAGAAGGAGAAGGAGCAGCAGAAGGAGAAGCAGAAGGAGAAAGAGAAGCAGAAACAGAAGGAGAACAAGAAGGAGAAGCTGGAGAATCAGAAGAAGCAGAAAGAGAAGGAGAAGAAGGAGAAGCAGAAGTAGAATCAGAAGAAACAGAAGAAGAAGAAGCAGAAGAAACAGAAGCAAAAGAAACAGAAGAAGGAGAAGAGCAGAAGCAGAAGCAGAAGGAGAAGCAGAAGCAGAAGGAGAAGCAGAAAGAGAAGCAGGAGAAGCAGAAGAAGCAGGAGAAGCAGAAGCAGAAGAAACAGGAGAAGGCGAAGAAGCAGAAGCAGAATCTGAAGCAGAAGGAGAAACAGAAGAAGCACAATCTGAAGCAGAAGCAGAAGAAACAGAAATAGTAGAATAAGCAGAAGCAGAAGCACCAGGACAAGCAGAAGAACAAGAAGGAGAAGGCGAAAGAGAAGGATTAGGAGTAGGAGAAGCAAAAGGATAAGCAGAAGCAGAAAGAGACGCAGAATGAGAAGCAGCACGAGAAGTAGGAGAAGCAGGAGAAGCAGAAGCAAGAGAAGCAGAAGAAACAGAAGACGCAGAAGCAT
>NW_012294246.1:0-3957 GCF_000151885.1 Dipodomys ordii | reverse complement strand
TCATGGTGTCCTGCTTTGTCCCCAGCTGTGTCCCCCGCTGAGTCCCCTCGGTGTCCTGCTGTGTCCTCGCTGTGTGCCCCACTGTCTCCCACTTTGTCCCACGCTGTGTCCCACTGTGTCCTCGCTGTGTCCCCCGCTGTGTCCTGCTATGTCCCCGCTGTGTCCCAAGCTGTGTCCTGCTGTGTCCCGCTGTGTACCCAGCTGTGTCATGCTATGTTCCCGCTGTGTCCCCGCTGTGTCCCCGCTGTGTCCTGCTGTGTCCTCGATGTGTCCCCCGCTGTGTTCCGTTGTTTCCCCAGCTGTGTACCCCGGTGTGTCCCGCTGTGTCCCCGCTGTATCGACGCTGTGTCCCGCTGTGTCCCGCTGTGTCCCGCTTTGTCCCCCACTGTGTCCCCCGCTGAGTCCCCGCTGTGTCCCCGCTGTGTCCCGATCTGTCCTCCCTGTGTCCCCCGCTGTGTCCCGCTGTGTCCCCTGCTGTGTCCCGCTGTGTCTACTGCTGTGTTCCTGCTGTGTCCCGCTGTGTCCCCCTGTGTCCTCACTGTGTCCCACGCTGTGTTCCGCTGAGTACTTGCTGTGTCCCCCGATGTGCCCCGTTGTGTCCCCAGCTGTGTACCCCGCTGTGGCCCACTCTGTCCCCGCTGTATCGATGCTGTGTCCCGCTGGGTCCCGCTGTGTCCTCGCTGTGTCCACCGCTGTGTCCCGCTGTGTCCACCGCTGTGTACCGCTGTGTCCCCAGTTGTGTCCCACTGTGTCCCGCTGTGGCCCCCGCTGTGGCCCCCGCTGTGTCCCGCTGTGTTCCCCGCTGACTCCCGCTGTGTCCACTGCTGTGTCCCCGCTGTGTCCCACATTTTCCCCCGCTGTGTCCCGCTGTGTCCTCGCTGTGTCTCCCGCTGTGTCCAGCTGTGTCCTCGCTGTGTCTCCCGCTGTGTCCCGCTGTGTCCTCGCTGTGTCCCCTGCTGTGTCCCGCTGTGTCCCCCGCTGTTTCCTGATGTGTCCTGCTTTGTCCCGCTGTGTCCCTGCTGTGACCCTCAGTGTCCCGGTGTGTCCCCGCTGTGGCCCCTCTGTGTCCCGCTGTGTCCAGTTCTGTCCCTGCTGTGTCCTGCTGTGTCACGCTGTGTCCCCGCTTTGTGCCCGCTGTGTCCCGCTGTGTACTCCGTTGTGTCAGGCTGTGTCCCCCGCTTTGTCCCGCTGTGTCCCCGCAGTGTCGCCGCTGTGTCCCGCTGTGTCACACTGTGTCCCATGGTGTCCTGCTTTGTCCCCAGCTGTGTCCCCCGCTGAGTACCCTCGGTGTCCTGCTGTGTCCCGCTGTGTTCCGTGGTGTCCCGCTTTGTCCCCCGCTGTGTCCCCAGATGAGTCCCCGCTGTGTCCCCGCTGTGTCCCCGCTGTGTCCCGCTGTGTCCTCGCTGTGTCCCCCGCTGTCTCCCGCTCTGTCCCCCGCTGTGTCTCATGCTTTATCCCGTCTGTATCCCACTCTGTCCCGCTGTGTCCCGCTGTGTCCGCCACTGTGTCCCTTTGTGTCCCCAGCTGTGTAACCCGCTGTGTAACGCTGTGAATTCTGCTGTATCGAGGCTGTGTCACGCTGGGTCCCGCTGTGTCCTTGCTCTGTTATTCGTGGTGTCCCCCTCTGTCCCCCGCTGTGTCCCCAGCTCTGTCCTACTGTGTCCCCCGCTGTGTCCCTGCTGTGTCCCCGCTGTGTCCCCCGCTGAGTCCCCTCGGTGTCCTGCTGTGTCCTCGCTGTGTGCCCCGCAGTCTCCCACTTTGTCCCACGCTGTGTCCCACTGTGTCCTCGCTGTGTCCCCCGCTGTGTCCCGCTATGTCCCCGCTGTGTCCCAAGCTGTGTCCCGCTGTTTACCCCGCTGTGTCCTGCTATGTTCCGCAGTGTCCCCGCTGTGTCCCGCTGGGTCCCGCTGTGTCCTCGCTGTGTCCACCGCTGTGTCCCACTGTGTCCACCGCTGTGTACCGCTGTGTCCCCAGTTGTGTCCCACTGTGTTCCGCTGTGGCCCCCGCTGTGTCCCCCGCTGTGTCCCCCGCTGTGTCCCGCTGTGTCCCCCGCTGTCTCCAGCTGTGTCCACTGCTGTGTCCCCGCTGTATCCCGCTTTTTCCCCCGCTGTATCCCGCTGTGTCCTCGCTGTGTCCCCCTCTGTGTCCCTCTGTGTCCTCGCTGTGTCCCCAGCTGTATCCCGCTGTGTCCCCGCTGTGCACCCGCTCTGTCCCGCTGAGTACCCCGCTGTGTCCAACTCTGTCCCCGATGTGTCCCGCTGCTTTCCGCTGTGTCCCCACTGTGTGCCCGCTGTGTCCTGCTGTGTACCCCGCTGTGTCCTGCTATGTCATCGCTGTGTCCCCCACTGTCTCGTGCTTTGTCCCACGCTGTGTCCCGCTGTGACCAGCTGTTTCCTCGCTGTGTCCCCCGCTGTGTCCTGCTCTGTCCCGCTGTGTACCCCGCTGTGTCCCGCTATGTTCCCGCAGTGTCCCCGCTGTGTCCCGCTGTGTCCCACTGTGTCCCGTGGTGTCCCAGTTTGTCCCCCGCTGTGTCCCCCGGTGAGTCCCTGCTGTGTCCCGCTGTGTCCCCCACTGGGTCCCGCTGTGTCTCCTGCTGTGTCCCCGCTGTGTCCCGCTGTGTCCCTCTGTGTCCCGCTGTGTCCTCGCTGTGTCCCACGCTGTGTTCCGCTGTGTCCTCGCTGTGTCCCCCAATGTGTCCCGTTGTGTCCCGAGCTGTGTACCCCACTGTGTCCCGCTGTGTCCCCGCTGTATCGATGCTGTGTCCCTCTGTGTCCCGCTGGGTCCTCGCTGTGTCCCCCGCTGTCTCCCGCTCTGTCCCCCGCTGTGTCTCACGCTTTGTCCCTGCTGTGTCCCACTGTGTCTTGCTGTGTCCCACTTTGCCTCCACTGTGTCCCGTTGTGTCCACAGCTGTGTACCATGCTGTGTAACGTTGTATCCCCGCTGTATCAACGCTGTGTACCGTTGGTTCCGCTGTGTCCTTGCTGTGTTCCCTGCTGTGTCCCGCTGTGTCCCCCGCTGTGTCCTCGCTGTGTCCCCCGCTGTGTCCCGCTGTGTCCTCTCTGGGTCCCCCGCTGGGTCCCGTTGTGTACCCCTCTGTGTCCCCTTCTGTGTCCCGCTGTGTCCCCCGGTGTGTCCCGTGCTGTGTCCTCGCTGTGTCCCCCGTTGTGTCCCGCTCTGTCCTCGCTGGGTCCTCCGCTGGGTCCCGCTGGGTCCCCCGCTGTGTCCCGCTGTGTCCCGCTGTGTCCCCTGCTGTGTACCCTGCTTTGTCCCGCTCTGTCCCCCGCTGTGTCCCGCTGTGTCCCCTGCTGTGTCCCGCTGTGTCCTTGCTGTGTCCCGCTCTATCTCCCCATTGTCCCCGCTGTGTCCCGCTGTGTCCCGTGGTGTCCCGCTTTGTCCCCCGCTGTGTCCCCCGCTGAGTCCCCGCTGGGTCCCTGCTGTGTCCCGCTCTGTCTTCCCTGTGTCCCCCGCTGTGTCCCGCTGTCTCCCCCGCTGTGTCCCGCTGTGTCCCCTGCTGTGTCCCGCTGTGTCTACTGCTGTGTTCCTGCTGTATCCCGCTGTGTCCCGCTGTGTCCCCCTATGTGCTCACTGTGTCCCATGCTGTGTTCTGCTGAGTCCTTTCTGTGTCCCCCGCTGTGTCCCGCTGTGTCCTTGCTGTGTCCCCCGCTGTGTCCCGCTGTGTTCTCGCTGTGTCCCGCTGTGTCCCCGCTGTGTGACCGCTGTGTCCCGCTGTGTACCCTGCTGTGTCCAGCTGTGTCACAGCTGTGTCCCACTGTGGCCCCTCTCTGTCTCCGCTGTCCCCTGCTGTGTCCCCCGCTGTGTCCAGCTGTGTCCCGCTGTGTCCCCTGCTTTACTTTGCTGTGTCCCCGCAGTGTCCCCGCTGAGTCCCGCTGTGTCACACTGTGTCCCGTGTTGTCCCACTTTGTCCTCCGCTGTGTCCCCCCCTGATTCCCCTCTGTG
>NW_012294245.1:0-5927 GCF_000151885.1 Dipodomys ordii | reverse complement strand
AGTTGTAGCAGAAGCAGAAGGAGAAACAGAAGGATAAGCAGAAGAACAAGAAGGAGAAGGAGAAACAGAAGGAGAAGCAGAAAGAGAAGTAGGTAAAGCAGAATAAGAAGATGCAGAAGGAGAATCAGAAGGAGAAGCAGAAGAAGCAGAAGGAGAAGCAGAAGAAGACGAGGGAGTAGCAGAAGAAGCAGAAGATTCAGAAGCAGAAGGAGAAGCGGAAGGAAAAGCAGTAGAACTAGAAGGAGAAGGAGAAGGAGAAACAGAAGGAGAAGCAGAAAGGGAAGCAGAAGAAGGAGCAGGAGAAGGATAAGCAGCAGGAGAAGCAGAAAGAGCAGCAGAAGGAGAAGCAGGAGATGCAGAAACAGGAGAAGCAGAAGCAGAAGAAACACGAGAAGGACAAGAAGCAGGAGCAGAAGGAAAAGCAGAAACAGAAGGAGAAGCAGAAAGAGAAGGAGGGGAAGCAGAAGAAGCAGAAGCAGGAGAAGCAGAAGCATAAGAATCCGAAGAAGCAGAAGCAGATCCTGAAGCAGAAGGAGAAGCAGAAGAAGCAGAATCTGGAGAAGCAGAATGAGAAGGTGAAGGAGAAGCAGAAGCGGAAAGAGAATCAAAAGCAGAAGGAGAAGCAGAAGAAACAGAAGAAGCAGAAGCAGTAGCAGTTGCAGCAGAAGCAGAAGGAGAAGCAGAAGGAAAAGCAGAAGAACGAGAAGGAGAAGGAAAAACAGAAGCAGAAGCAGAAGGAGAAGCAGAAGAAGCAGAAGGAGAAGCAAAAGAAGATGCAGAAGGAAAAGCAGAAGCAGAAACTGAAGAAGAAGGAGAAGCAGGAGAAGCAGAAGAAGCAGAAGCAGA
Organism: Dipodomys ordii; assembly: GCF_000151885.1. Lineage (NCBI taxonomy): Eukaryota > Metazoa > Chordata > Mammalia > Rodentia > Heteromyidae > Dipodomys > Dipodomys ordii. The sequence goes on along the minus strand of NW_012294245.1, from coordinate 5,081 downwards.
AGGAGAAGTAGAAGTAGGAGAAGGAGAAGGAAGAGCCGCAGAAGCAATAGGATTAGCAGAAGGAGAAGCAGAAGCAGAATGAGAAGCAGAAAGAGAAGCGGTAGAAGCAGAAGAAGCAGGAAAAGCAGAAGCAGCAGTAAGAGAAGAAGAAGAAGAAGAAGAAGAATAAGAAGAAGAAGAAGAAGAAGAAGAAGAAGAAGAAGAAGAAGAAGAAGAAGAAGAAGAAGAAGAAGAAGAAGAAGAAGGAGAAGGAGAAGGAGAAGGAGAAGGAGAAGGAGAAGCATAAGGAGAAGAAGTAGAAGCAGAAGAAGCAGAAGCAGGAGAAGCAGAAGCAGTAGAAAAAGAATAAGCATAAGAAGAAGAATCAGAGGGAGAAGCAGAAGAAGGAGAAGGAACAGCAGAAAGAGAAGTAGAAGGAGAATCAGAAGGAGAATCAGAAGAAGGAGTAGCAGAAGAAGCAGCAGAAGGAGAAGCAGAAGCAGAAAAAGATGCAGAACGAGAAGCAGGAGAAGCAGAAGAAGCAGAAGCAGAAGGAGAAGCAGAAGTAGGAGAAAGAGAAGGAGAAGGAACTGCAGCAGAAGCAATAGGAGAAGCAGAAGGAGAAGCAGAAGCAGAATGAGAAGCAGAAAGAGAAACAGTAGAAGCAGAAGAAGCAGGAAAAGCAGAAGCAGAAGAAAGAAAGGAAGAAGAAGAAGACGAAAAAGAAGGAGAAGAAGAGGTAGAAGAAGAAGAAGCAGCAGCATAAGGAGAAGCATAAGGAGATGCAGTAGAAGCAGAAGCAGGAGAAGCAGAAGCAGAAGAAAAAGAATAAGCAAAAGAAGCAGAAGCAGTGGGAGAAGCAGAAGAAGGAGAAGGAGAAGGAGCAGCAGAAGGAGAATCAGAAGCAGAAAGAGAAGCAGAAACAGAAGGAGAACAAGAAGGAGAAGCAGGAGAATCAGAAGAAGCAGAAGTAGAAGCATAAAGAGGAGAAGAAGGAGAAGCAGAAGTAGAATTAGAAGAAACAGGAGAAGAAGAAGCAGAAGAAACAGAAGCAAAAGAAACAGAAGAAAGAGAAGAGCAGAAGCAGAAGCATAAGGAGAAGCAGAGGCAGAGGAGAAGCAGAAAGAGAAGCAGGATTAGCAGAAGAAGCAGGAGAAGCAGAAGCAGAAGAAACAGGAGAAGCCGAAGAAGCAGAAGCAGAATCAGAAGCAGTAGGAGAAGTAGAAGCAGAAGGAGAAGCAGAAGAAGGAGAAGTAGAAGGAGAAGCAGAAAGAGAATCAGAACGAGAAGCAGGAGAAGCAGAAGCAGGAGAAGCAGAAGCAGAAGAAACAGAAGAAGGAGAAGAAGCAGAAACAGAAGGAGAAGCAGAAACAGAAGGAGAAGCAGAAAGAGAAGGAGTGGAAGCAGAAGAAGCAGAAGCAGGAGAAGCAGAAGCATAAGAATCCGAAGAATCAGAAGCAGAACCTGAAGCAGAAGGAGAAGCAGGAGAAGCAGAAGAAGCAGAATCTGCAGAAGCAGAATGAGAAGCAGAATCAGAAAGAGAAGCAGAGGCGGAGGAGAAGCAGAAAGAGAAGCAGGAGAAGCAGAAGAAGCAGGAGAAGCAGAAGTAGAAGAAACAGGAGAAGCCAAAGAAGCAGAAGCAGAATCTGAAGCAGAAGGAGAAACAGAAGAAGCACAATCTGAAGCAGAAGCAGAAGAAACAGAAATAGTAGAATAAGCAGAAGCAGAAGCAGCAGGAGAAGCAGAAGAAGAAGACGGAGAAAGCGAAAGAGAAGGATTAGGAGTAGGAGAAGCAAAAGGATAAGCAGAAGCAAAAAGAGACGCAGAAGGAGAAGCAGCACGAGAAGTAGGAGAAGCAGGAGAAGCAGAAGCAGGAGAAGCAGAAGAAACAGAAGACGCAGAAGCAGAATGAGCAGCAGAAGGAGAAATTGAAGCAGAAGCAGAAGGAGAAGCAGAAGCAGAAGGAGAAGCAGAAGAAGGAGAAGGAGAAGCAGAAAGAGAAGCAGAAAGAGAAGCAGAACGAGAAGCTGGAGAAGCAGAAGTTGGAGAAGCAGAAGCAGAAGAAACAGAAGGAGAAGAAGCAGAAGCAGAAGGAGAAGCAGAAACAGAAGGAAAAGCAGAAAGAGAAGCAGGAGAAGCAGAAGAAGCAGCAGCAGGAGAAGCAGAAGCAGAAGAAGCCAAAGAAGCAGAAGCAGAATCTGAAGCAGAAGGAGCAGCAGGAGAAGCAGAAGATGCAGAATCTGGAGAAGCAGAAGGAGAAGCAGAAGCAGAAAGAGAAGCAAAAGCAGAAGGAGAAGCAGAAGGAGAAGCAGAAGAAACAGAAGAAGCAGAGGCAGTACCAGAAGAAGCAGAAGATTCAGAAGCACAAGGAGAAGCAGAAGGAAAAGCAGAAGAACGAGAAGGAGAAGGAGAAGGAGAAACAGAAGGAGAAGCAGAAAGAGAAGCAGAAGAAGGAGCAGGAGAAAGAAAACAGCAGGAGAAGCAGAAAGAGCAGCAGAAGGAGAAGCAGGAGATGCAGAAACAGAAGAAGCAGATGCAGAAGAAACAGGAGAAGGACAAGAAGCACAAGCAGAAGGAGAAGCAGAAACAGAAGGAGAAGCAGAAAGAGAAGGAGGGGAAGCAGAAGAAGCAGAAGCAGGAGAAGCAGAAGCATAAGAATCCGAAGAAGCAGAAGCAGAACCTGAAGAAGAAGGAGAAGCAGGAGAAGCAGAAGAAGCAGAAGCAGAAGCAGAAGTAGAAGTAGGAGAAGGAGAAGGAAGAGCCGCAGAAGCAATAGGATTAGCAGAAGGAGAAGCAGAAGCAGAATGAGAAGCAGAAAGAGAAGCAGTAGAAGCAGAAGAAGCAGGAAAAGCAGAAGCAGCAGAAAGAGAAGAAGAAGAAGAAGAAGAAGAAGAAGAAGAAGAAGAAGAAGAAGAAGAAGAAGAAGAAGAAGAAGAAGAAGAAGAAGAAGAAGGAGAAGGAGAAGGAGAAGCATAAGGAGAAGAAGTAGAAGCAGAAGAAGCAGAAGCAGGAGAAAAAGAATATTCATAAGAAGAAGAATCAGAGGGAGAAGCAGAAGAAGGAAAAGGAACAGCAGAAAGAGAAGTAGAAGGAGAATCAGAAGGAAAATCAGAAGAAGGAGTAGCAGAAGCAGAGGAAGCAGCAGAAGGAGAAGCAGAAGCAGAAAAAGATGCAGAACGAGAAGCAGGAGAAGCAGAAGAAGCAGAAGCAGAAGGAGAAGCAGAAGTAGGAGAAGGAGAAGGAAGTGCAGCAGAAGCAATAGGAGAAGCAGAAGGAGAAGCAGAAGCAGAATGAGAAGCAGAAAGAGAAACAGTAGAAGCAGAAGAAGCAGGAAAAGCAGAAGCAGAAGAAAGAAAGGAAGAAGAAGAAGACGAAAAAGAAGGAGAGGAAGAGGAAGAAGAAGAAGAAGCAGCAGCATAAGGGGAAGCATAAGGAGAAGCAGTAGAAGCAGAAGCAGGAGAAGCAGAAGCAGAAGAAAAAGAATAAGCAAAAGAAGCAGAAGCAGTGGGAGAAGCAGAAGAAGGAGAAGGTGAAGGAGCCGCAGAAGGAGACGCAGAAGCAGAAAGAGAAGCAGAAACAGAAGGAGAACAAGAAGGAGAAGCAGGAGAATCAGAAGAAGCAGAAGTAGAAGCAGAAAGAAAGGAGAAGAAGGAGAAGCAGAAGTAGAATCAGAAGAAACAGAAGAAGAAGAAGCAGAAGAAACAGAAGCAAAAGAAACAGAAGAAGGAGAAGAGCAGAAGCAGAAGCAGAAGGAGAAGCAGAAGCGAAGGAGAAGCAGAAAGAGAAGCAGGAGAAGCAGAAGAAGCAGGAGAAGCAGAAGCAGAAGAAACAGGAGAAGCCGAAGAAGCAGAAGCAGAATCTGAAGCAGAAGGAGAAACAGAAGAAGCACAATCTGAAGCAGAAGCAGAAGAAACAGAAATAGTAGAATAAGCAGAAGCAGAAGCACCAGGAGAAGCAGAAGAAGAAGAAGGAGAAGGCGAAAGAGAAGAATTAGGAGTAGGAGAAGCAAAAGGATAAGCAGAAGCAGAAAGAGACGCAGAAGGAGAAGCAGCACGAGCAGTAGGAGAAGCAGGAGAAGCAGAAGAAACAGAAGACGCATAAGCAGAATGAGAATCAGAAGGAGAAATTGAAGCAGAAGCAGAAGCAGAAGCAGAAGGAGAAGCAAAAGAAGGAGAAGGAGAAGCAGAAAAAGAAGCAGAACGAGAACTAGGAGAAGCAGAAGCAGGAGAAGCAGAAACAGAAAAAACAGAAGAAGGAGAAGAAGCAGAAGCAGGAGAAGCAGAAGCAGAAGAAGCCGAAGAAGCAGAAGCAGAACCTGAAGCAGAAGGAGAAGCAGTAGAAGCAGAAGAAGCAGAATCTGGAGAAGCAGAAGGAGAAGCAGAAGGAAAAGCAGAAGAACGAGAAGGAGAAGGAAAAACAGAAGGAGAAGCAGAAAGAGAAGCAGAAGATGGAGCAGGAGAAGGAAAAGCAGCAGCAGAAGCAGAAAGAGCAGCAGAAGGAGAAGCAGGAGATGCAGAAACAGGAGAAGCAGAAGCAGAAGAAACAGGAGAAGGACAAGAAGCAGAAGCAGAAGGAGAAGCAGAAACAGAAGGAGAAGCAGAAAGAGAAGGTGGGGAAGCAGAAGAAGCAGAAGCAGGACAAGCAGAAGCATAAGAATCCGAAGAAGCAGAAGCAGAACCTGAAGCAGAAGGAGAAGCAGGAGAAGCAGAAGAAGCAGAATCTGGAGAAGCAGAATGAGAAGCAGAAGGTGAAGCAGAAGCAGAAAGAGAATCAAAAGCAGAAGCAGAATCAGAAGAAACAGAAGAATAGAAGCAGTAGCCGTTGTAGCAGAAGCAGAAGGAGAAGTCGAAGGAAAAGCAGAAGAACAAGAAGGAGAAGGAGAAACAGAAGGAGAAGCAGAAGGAGAAGCAGAAAGAGAAGCAGGTAAAGCAGAAGAAAAAGAAGCACAAGGAGAATCAGAAGGAGAAGCAGAAGAAGGAGAAGGAGAAGCAGAAGCAGAAGAAGATGCAGAAGGAGAAGCAGGAGAAGCAGAAGAAGCAGAAGCAGAAGGAGAAGCAGGAAAAGCAGAAGAAGCAGAAGTAAAAGGAGAAGCAAAAGAAGGA
>NW_012294244.1:0-1640 GCF_000151885.1 Dipodomys ordii | reverse complement strand
AGACGTCAGGACCCCATCACCCATGACACTGTCCACAATACCAAGGACCCAAAATCCAAGACCCAGACCCGTAACCCATGAACACTTGACCATAATCCAAGGCCAGAATCCAATGCCTAAACCCAGACCCCTGACCCCTGACCCTAATCCAAGGCCCAGACCCAGACCCCTGACCCCTGACCCTAATCCAAGGCCCAAATCCAAGGCCTAGACCCAGACCCCTGACCCCTGACCCCAATCCAATGCCCCGAATCTAAGGCCTAGACCCAGACCCCTGACCCCTGACACCAATCCCAGGCCTAAACCCAGACCCCTGACCCTAATTCAAGGCCCAAATCCAAGGCCTAGACCCAGATCCCAGAACCCTTGACCCCAATCCAAGGCCCTGAATCCAAGGCCCAGACCCAGACCCTTGACCCCAACCTAAAGTTCCAGACCTCTGACCCCTGACCCCAATCCAAGGTCCCAAATCCCAGGCCCAGACCCAGACCCCTGAACCCTGACCCCAATCCCAGGCCTAGACCCAGACCCCTGACCCCTGACCCCAGAGTCCAATCCAAGGCCCCAAATCCTAGGCCTAGACCCAGACTTCTAATCCCTGACCCTTGACCATAATGCAAGGCCCAAATCCAAGGCCTAGTCCCAGACCCCTGACCCCTGACCCCTGACCCTAATCCAAGGCCCAAATCCAAGGCCCAGACCCAGACCCCTGACCCCTGACCCCCCTGACCCCAATCCAAGGCCCCAGACCCCAATTTCAGGCCCTGACCCCTGACCCCAATCCTACCCTCCAGATCTTGACCCCTGACCCTAACCCAAGGCCCAAGACTCCAATCTCAGTTTCTGACCTTTGACCCCTGACCCCAACCCAAGGGCCCAGGCCCCCATCTCAGTCCCTGACCCCTGACCCCTGACCCTAATCCAAGGCCCCAAATCCAAGGCCCAGACCCAGACCCCTGACCCCAATCCAATGCCCCGAATCTAAGGCCTAGACCCAGACCCCTGACCCCTGACACCAATCCCAGGCCTAAACCCAGACCCCTGACCCTAATTCAAGGCCCAAATCCAAGGCCTAGACCCAGATCCCAGAACCCTTGACCCCAATCCAAGGCCCTGAATCCAAGGCCCAGACCCAGACCCTTGACCCCAACCTAAAGTTCCAGACCTCTGACCCCAATCCAAGGTCCCAAATCCAAGGCCTAGACCCTGACCCCTGACCCCTGACCCTAATCCAAGGCCCAAATCCAAGGCCTAGACCCAGACCCCTGACCCCTGACCCCTCACCCCAATCCAAAGGCCCTGAATCCAAGGCCCAGACCCTGACCCCAGACTCCAATTCAAGGCCCCAAATCCAAGGCCTAGATCCAGACCCCTGACCCCTGACCCCTGACCCTAATTCAAGGCCCAAATCCAAGGCCCAGACCCCTGACCCCTGACCCCTGACTCCAATCCAAGGCCCCGAATCCTAGGCCCAGACCCAGACCCCTGACCCCTGACCCTAATCCAAGGCCCTGAATCCAATGCCTAAACCCAGACCCCTGACCCCTGACCCTAATTCAAGGCCCAAATCCAAGGCCTAGACCCAGATCCCAGAACCCTTGACCCCAATCCAAGGCCCTGAATCCAAGGCCCAGACCTGA
>NW_012294243.1:0-5928 GCF_000151885.1 Dipodomys ordii | reverse complement strand
CACAATGCAATTTTTTTACAACCATTAAATTATTTGTCATTTGCAGGTAAATAGATAGGTGGAGGTGGTGGTGGTGGAGGAGGAGGAGGAGGAGAAGGAGAAGGCGAACAAAAGGAGAAGCAGTAGAGGCAGAAGAAGCAGAAGCAGAGAAGCAGAAGCAGAAGAAAAAGAATAAGCAAAAGAAGCAGAATCAGAGGGAGAAGCAGAAGAAGGAGAAGGAGCAGAAGGAGAAGGAGAAGCAGAAGGAGAATCAGAAGGAGAAGCAGAAGACGCAGAAGCAGAAGTAGAAGAAGCAGCAGAAGGAGAAGCAGAAGCAGAAGAAGATGCAGAAGGAGAAGCAGGAGAAGCAGAAGAAGCAGAAAAAGAAGGAGAAGCAGAAGTAGGAGAAGGAGAAGGAGAAGGAGAAGGAAGGGCAGCAGAAGCAATAGGAGAAGCAGAAGGAGAAGCAGAAGCAGAATGAGAAGCAAAAAGAGAAGCAGTAGAAAAAGAAAAACCAGGAGAAGCAGAAGAAGAAGAAGAAGAAGAAGAAGAAGAAGAAGAAGAAGAAGAAGAAGAAGAAGAAGAAGAAGAAGAAGAAGAAGAAGAAGAAGAAGAAGAAGAAGAAGAAGGAGAAGGAGAAGCTTAAGGGGAAGCATAAGGAGAAGCATAAGGAGAAGCAGTAGATGCAGGAGAAGCAGAAGAAATAGAATAAGCAAAAGAAGCAGAAGCAGAAGCAGTGGGAGAAGCAGAAGAAGGAGAAGGAGAAGGAGCAGCAGAAGGAGAAGCAGAAGCAGAAAGAGAAGCAGAAACAGAATGAGAACAAAAGGAGAAGCAAGAGAATCAGAAGAAGCAGAAGTAGAAACAGAAAGAGAAGTAGAAGAAGGAGAAGCAGAAGTAGAATCAGAAGAAACAGAAGAAGAAGAAGAAGAAGAAGAAGAAGAAGAAGAAGAAGAAGAAGAAGAAGAAGAAGAAGAAGAAACAGAAGCAAAAGAAACAGAAGAAAGGGAAGAGCAGAAGCAGAAGCGGAAGGAAAAGCAGAAGCAGAAGGAGAAGCAGAAAGAGAAGCAGGAGAAGCTGAAGAAGCAGGAGAAGCAGAAGCAGAAGAAACAGGAGAAGCCGAAGAAGCAGAAGCAGAATCTGAGGCAGAAGGAGAAACAGAAGAAGCACAATCTGAAGCAGAAGCAGAAGAAACAGAAATAGTAGAATAAGCAGAAGCAGAAGCACCAGGAGAAGCAGAAGAAGAAGAAGGAGAAGGTGAAAGAGAAGGATTAGGAGTAGGAGAAGCAAAAGGATAAGAAGATCCAGAAAGAGACGCATAAGGAGAAGCAGCACGAGAAGTAGGAGTAGCAGGAGAAGAAGAAGCAGGAGAAGCAGAAGAAACAGAAGGCGCAGAAGCAGAATGAGAAGCAGAAGGAGATATTGAAGCAGAAGCAGAAGCAGAAGGAGATGCAGAAGCAGAAGAAGAAGCAGAAGAAGGAGAAGGACAAGGAGAAGGAGAAAGAGAAGCTGTATGAGAAGCAGAACGAGAAGAAGGAGAAGCAGAAGCTTGAGATGCCGAAGCAGAAGAATCAGTAGAAGATGAAGTAGCAGAAGCAGAAGGAGAAGCAGAAACAGAAGGAAAAGCAGAAAGAGAAGCAGGAGAAGCAGAAGAAGCAGCAGCAGAAGAAGCAGAAGCAGAAGAAGCCGAAAAAGCAAAATCAGAACCTGAAGCAGAAGGAGAAGCAGAAGAAGCAGAATCTGGAGAAGCAGAAGGAGAAACAGAAGCAGAAAGAGAAGCAAAAGCAGAAGGAGAAGCAGAAGAAACAGAAGAAGCAGAGGCAGTATCAGAAGAAGCAGAAGATTCAGAAGCAGAAGGAGAAGCAGAAGGAAAAGCAGAAGAACTAGAAGGAGAAGGAGAAGGAGACACAGGAGTAGAAGCAGAAAGAGAAGCAGAAGAAGGAGCAGTAGAAGGAAAAGCGGCAGGAGAAAAAGAAAGAGCAGCAGAAGGAGAAGCAGGAAATGCAGAAACAGGAGAAGAACAAGCAGAAGGAACAGGAGAAGGACAAGAACCAGAAGCAAAAGGAGAAGCAGAAAGAGAAGGAGGGGAAGCAGAAGAAGCAGAAGCAGGAGAAGCAGAAGCATAAGAATCCGAAGAAACAGAAGCAGAACCTGAAGCAGAAGGAGAAGCAGGAGAAGCAGAAGAAGCAGAATCTGGAGAAGCAGAATGAGAAGCAGAAGGAGAAGCAGAAGCAGAAAGAGAATCAAAAGCAGAAGGAGAAGTAGAAGAAACAGAAGAAGTAGAAGCAGTAGCAGTTGTAGCAGAAGCAGTAGGAAAAGCAGAAGGAAAAGCAGAAGAACAAGAAGGAGAAGGAGAAACAGAAGGAAAAGCAGAAGGAGAAGCAGAAAGAGAAGCAGGTAAAGCAGAAGAAGAAGCAGAAAGAGAATCAGAAGGAGAAGCAGAAGAAGGAGAAGGAGAAGCAGAAGGAGAAGCAGAAAAAGCAGAAGAAGCAGAAGCAAAAGCAGAAGATGCAGAAGGAGAAGCAGAAGAAGCAGAAGCATTAGGAGAAGCAGGAAAAGCAGAAGAAGCAGAAGCAAAAGGTGAAGCAAAAGAAGGAGAAGGAGAAGCAGAGGCAGAAGAAGAAGCATAAGGACAAGCACAAGCAGAAGGAGATGCAGAAGGAGAAGCAGGAGAAGCAGAAGAAGCAGAAGCTGAAAGAGAAGCAGAAGGAGGAGAAGGATAAGGAGGTGAAGCAGAAGCAGAAGGAGAAGCAGCAGAAGAAGTAGAACCAGAAATTCAGCCACGAGAAACAGAAGAAGCAGAAGGAGAAGTAGAAAAAGCAGCAGAAGAAGCAGAAAAACAAGCAGGAGAAGCAGAAGCAGAAAGAGAAGTAGAAGCAGAAGAAGCAGAAGAAGAAGCAGTAGAAGCATAAGAAGCAGAAGCAGGAGAAGCAATAACCAGAAGAAAAAGAAGAAGCATAAGAAGCAGAAGCAGAGGGAGAAACAGAAGAAGGAGAAGGAGCAGCAGAAGGTGAAGCAGAAGGAGATGCAGAAGCAGAAAGAAAAGGAGAAATAGAAGAAGAAGAAGGAGAAGTTGGAGAATCAGAAGAAGCAGAAGCAGAAAGAGAAGCAGAAGAAGGAGAAGCAGAAGGAGAAGGACAAGCAGGAGAAGCAGAAGAAGCAGAAGCGGGAGAAGCAGAAGAAGAAGAAGAAGAAACAGAAGAAGGAGAAGGAGCAGAAGGAGAAGCAGAAGCAGAAGGAGAAGCAGAAAGAGAAGCAGAAGAAGCAGAAGAAGCAGTAGCAGGTGAAGCAGAAGCAGAAGAAACAGAAGAAGCCGAAGAATAAGAAGGAGAACATGAAGCAGAAGCAGCAGAAGCTGGAAAAGTAGAAGCAGAAGAAACCGAACAAGCAGAATAAGCAGAAGCAGAACGAGAAGCAGAAGAAGAAGGAGAAAGAGAAGGATTAGGAGTAGGAGGAGCAGAAGCAGAATAAGAAGCAGAAGAGAAGCAGAAGGAGAAGCAGAAGGAGAAACAGAAGAAGCAGAAGCAGGAGAAGCAGAAGCAGAATGAGAAGCACAAGAAGGAGAAATTGAAGGAGAAGGAGAAGGAGACGGAGAAGCAGAAGGAGAAGTAGGAGAAGCAGAAGAAGAAGAAGCAGGAGAAACAGAAAGAGAAGAAGCAGAAGGAAAAGAGCAGAAGCAGAAGGAGAAGCAGAAGGAGAAGCAGAAGAAGCAGAAGCTGAAGCAGAAGAAGAAGAATCAGAAAAAGCAGAAGAAGCAGAAGAAGAAGCAGCAGGAGAAGCAGAAGAAGAAGAAGGAGAAAGAGAAGGATTAGGAGTAGGAGAAACAGAAGGATAAGCAGAAGCAGAAAGAGAAGGAGAATGAGAAGGAGAAGCAGGAGAAGCAGAAGAAGCTGAAGCAGGAGAAGCAGAAGCAGAAGAAACATAGGAAGGAGAAGAAGCAGAAGGAGAAGCAGAAACAGAAGGAAAAGCAGAAAGAGAAGCAGGAGAAGCAGAAGAAGCAGCAGCAGGAGAAGCAGAAGCAGAAGAAGCAGAAGCAGAACCTGAAGCAGAAGGAGAAGCAGGAGAAGCAGAAGAAGCAGAATCTGGAGAAGCAGAAGGAGAAGCAGAAGCAGAAAGAGAAGCAAAAACAGAAGGAGAAGCAGAAGGGGAAGCAGAAGAAACAGAAGAAGCAGAGGCAGTAGCAGAAGAAGCAGAAGATGCAGAAGCAGAAGGAGAAGCAGAAGGAAAAGCAGAAGAACGAGAAGGAGAAGGAGTAGGAGAAACAGAAGGAGAAGCAGAAAGAGAAGCAGAAAGAGCAGCAGAAGCAGAAGCAGAAGCAGAACCTGAAGCAGAAGGAGAAGCAGAAGAAGCAGAAGAAGCAGAATCTGGAGAAGAAGGAGAAGCAGAAGGAGAAGCAGAAGCAGAAAGAGAAGCAGAAACAGAAGGAGAAGCAGAAAGAGAAGCAGAAGAAACAGAAGAAGCAGAAGCAGTAGCAGAATAAGCTGAAGATGCAGAAGCAGATAGAGAAGCAGAAGGAATAGCAGAATAACGACAAGGAGAAACAGAAGGAGAAGAAGAATGAGAAGCAGAAGGAGAAGCAGGAAGCAGAGAAGCAGAAGAATCAGAATCTGGAGAAGCAGAATGAGAATCAGCAGGAGAAGCAGAAGCAGAAAGAGAATCAAAAGCAGAAGGAGAAGCAGAAGTACCAGAAGAAGTAGAAGCAGTAGCAGTTGTAGCAGAAGCAGAAGGAAAAGCAGAAGAACAAGAAGGAGAAGGAGAAACAGAAGGAGAAGCAGAAGGAGAAGCAGAAAGAGCAGCAGGTAAAGAAGAAGAAGAAGAAGCAGAAGGAGAAGAAGAAGAAGGAGAAGGAGAAGCAGAAGGAGAAGCAGAAGCAGAAGAAGATGCAGAAGGAGAAGCAGAAGAAGCAGAAGCGGAAGGAGAAGCAGGAAAAGCAGAAGAAGCAGAAGCTGAAGGAGAAGCAGAAGTAGGAGAAGGAGAAGGAGGAGAAGCAGAAGCAGAAGGAGAAGCAGAAGCAGAATGAGAAGCAGAAAAAGAAGCAGGAGGAGGACAAGAAGCAGAAGCAGCAGAAGCCGAAAGAGAAGAAGCAGAAACAGAAACAGAAGGAGAAGCAGAAGCAGAAGGAGAAGCAGCAGAAGAAGTAGAACCAGAAATTCAGGCATGAGAAACAGAAGAAGCAGAAGCAGAAGGAGAAGCAGAAGTAGGAGAAGGAGAAGGAGGAGAAGCAGAAGCAGAAGGAGAAGCAGAAGCAGAATGAGAAGCAGAAAGAGAAGCAGGAGGAGGACAAGAAGCAGAAGCAGCAGAAGCCGAAAGAGAAGAAGCAGAAACAGAAGCAGAATGAGAAGCAGAAGCAGAAGGAGAAGCAGCAGAAGAATTAGAACCAGAAATTCAGGCATGAGAAACAGAAGAAGCAGAAGCAGAAGGAGAAGCAAAAAGAGAAGCAGAAGGGGAAGTAGAAAAATCAGCAGAAGAAGCAGAAAAACAAGCAGGAGAAGCAGAAGCAGGAAGAGAAGTAGAAGCAGAAGAATCAAAAGAAGAAGAAGAAGAAGCTGTAGAAGCATAAGAAGCAGAAGCAGTAGAAGCAGTAGCAGAAGAAAATGAAGAAGCATAAGAAGCAGAAGCAGAGGGAGAAACAGAAAAAAGAGAAGGAGCAGCAGAAGGTGAAGCAGAAGGAGATGCAGAAGCAGAAAGAGAAGCAGAAATAGAAGGAGAAGAAGAAGGAGAAGTTGGAGAATCAGAAGAAGCAGAAGCAGAAAGGGAAGCAGAAGAAGGTGAAGGAGAAGCAGAAGGAGAAGGACAAGCAGGAGAAGCAGAAGAAGCAGAAGTGGGAGAAGCAGAAGAAGAAGAAGAAACAGAAGAAAGAGAAGAAGCAGAAGGAGAAGCAGAAGCAGAAGGAGAAGCAGAAATTTGTTTTGCAGAAGAAGCAGTAGCAGGAGAAGCAGAAGTAGAAGAAAC
>NW_012294242.1:0-5929 GCF_000151885.1 Dipodomys ordii | reverse complement strand
ACAGTGGGGGACACAGCCGGACACAGCTGGGGAAACAGTTGTGTGTGGACACAGCGGGACACAGCAAGGGCACAGCGGGACAGAGCGGGACACTGCAGGGCACAGCGGGGGACACAGCGGGACACAGCGGGGGACACAGCGAGGACACAGCGGAACACAGAGTGGGACACAGTGAGGACACAGCGGGACACAGCGGGACACAGCCGGGTCCCAGCAGTGGACACAGCGGGACACAGCGGGGGACACAGCGGGACACAGCGGGGGACACATGAAGGACTCAGCAGGACAAAGCGGGGACACAGCGGCGACTCACCGGGGGACACAGCGGGGGACAAAGCAGGACACCACAGAACACAGTGGGAAACAGCGGGACACAGCGGGGAAACTGCGGGGACACTGGGGGACAAAACGTGGGACACATAGGGACACAGCAGGGGACACAGTGGGGGACACAGCGGGACACAGCGGGGAACACAGCGAGGACACAGCGGGACCCAGGGCGACACAGAGTCGATACAGCGGGGACACAGCGTTACACAGCGTGGTACACAGCTGTGAACACAACGGGACACAGTGGGGGCACAGCGGGACACAGCGGGACACATAGGGACACAGTGGGGACAAAGCTTGAGACACAGCGGGGTACAGAGCGGGAGACAGCGGGGGACACAGGGGGGACACAGCGGGACCAAGCGCGGGACACAGAGAGGACATATTGGGACACAGCGGGGACACAGCGGGACTCAGCGGGGGACACAGCAGTACACAGCGGGACACAGCGGGACACAGCGGGGGACACAGAGGGGTAAACAGCGGGACACAGCGGGAAACACAGCGAGGACACAGCGGGACCAAGCGGGACACAGCGTCGATACAGCGGGGACACAGCGGGACACAGCGGGGTACACAGCTGGGTACACAACGGGACACAGCGGGGGACACAGCGAGGACACAGCAGAACACAGCGTGGGAAACAGCGAGGACACACGGGACACAGCGAGACACAGCGGGACACAGTGGGGACACAGCAGTAGACACAGCGGGACACAGCGAGGACACAGCGGGGACACAGCGGCACCCATCAGGACACAGCGGGGCACACAAGGGACACAGCGGGACACAGCTTGGGACACAGCGGGAACACAGCAGGACACAGCCGGGGACACAACGAGGACACAGCGGGACACAGCGGGACACAGCGTGGGACAAAGCGGGAGATAGCAGGGGACACAGCGAAGACACAGTGGGACACAGTGGCGACATATAGAGGACTCAGCGGGGGACACAGTGGGGGACAGAGCGGGACACAGCGGGACCCAGCGGGGACAAAGCGTGAGACACAGCGGTGGACAGAGCGGGAGACAGAGACGGACACAGCGAGGACACAGCGGGACACAGCGGGGACACAGAGGTGGCTCAGGGAGGCCACAGTGGGGGACAAAGCGGGACACCACGGAACACAGCGGGACACAGCGTGAAACAGCGGTGAACCTGCGGGGACACAGCGGGACACAGCGGGGGACACAGCGGGACACAGCTGGGACACAGTGGGGACACTGCGGGACCCAGCAGGACACAGCGGGACACAGCAGGACACAGCGGGGGACACAGCGGGACACAGCGGGGGATACAGCGGGACACAGCGGGAACACAGAGGGGACTCAGCAGGGGACATAGCGGGGGACAAATCGGGACACCACAGGACACAGTGGGACACAGCAGGACACAGCGGGGACACTGCGGGGACACAGCGGGACAAAGCGGGGGACCCAGCGGGACACAGCCGGACACAGCCGGGGACACAGCGGGACATAGCGGGGGACACAGCGGGACACAGCCGGACACAGCCGGGGACACAGCAGGACACAGCGAGAGACACAGCGGGGGACACAGCGGGACACAGCGGGGAACAAAGAGAGGACACAGAGGGAACAGCGGGACACAGCGTCGATAGAGTGGGGACACAGCGGGACACAGCGGTGAAACAACCGGACTCAGCGGGGGACACAGCGGGGGACACAGCGGGACACAGCGGGACACAGCGGGGGACACAGCAAGGGACACAGCGGGAGACACAGCGGGACACAGTGGGGAACACAGAGAGAGACACAGCAGGACCCAGCGGGACACAGCGTCGATACAGCGGGTACACAGCGGGACACAGCGGGGTACACAGCTATTGACACAACGGGACACAATGGGGGACACAGCGGGACACAGCGGGGACAAAACGGGAGACACAGTGGGGAACAGAGCAGGACACAGCGGGGGACACAGAGAGGACACAGTGGGGACACAGCGAGACTCAGCCGGGAACACAGCGGGGGAAAAAGCGGGACACCACGGGACACAGTGGGACACAGCGGGACACAGCGGGGTCACTGCGGGACACAGTGGGGGACAAAGCGGGACACAGCGGGACACAGCGGGGACGCAGCGGGACACCGCGGGACACAGCGGGACACGGCGGGGGACACAGCGGGACACAGAGCGGGACATAGCGAGGACACAGCGGGACACAGCGGGACACAGCGGGGGACACAGCGAGGACACAGTGGGGGACACAGTGGGGGAAACAGCTGGACACAGTGGGGAACACAGCGAGGACACAGCGGCACCCAGCGGGACACAGCGTAGATACAGCAGAGACACAGCGTTACACAGCATGGTACAAAGCTGTGGACACAACGGGACACAGTGGGGGCACAGCGGGACACAGCGGGACGCAGTGGGACACAGCGGAGACAAAGCGTGACACACAGCAGGGGACAGAGCTGGAGACAGCGGGGGACACAGCGGGGACACAGCGAGGACACAGCGGGACAGAGCGGGACACTGCAGGGCACAGCGGGGGGCACAGCGGGACACAGCGGGGGACACAGCGGGAGACAGCGGGGGACACAGCGAGGACACAGCGGGACACAGCGCTGACACTGCGAGGACACAGAGGGGGACACAGCGGGGGACACAGCCAGGCATAGCGGGACACAGCGGGGGACACATGGAAGACTCAGCAGGACAAAGCGGGGACACAGCGGCGACTCACCGGGGGACACAGCGGGGGACAAAGCGGGACACCACAGAACACAGTGGGAAACAGCGGGACACAGCGGGGAAACTGCGGGGACACAGGGGGACAAAGCGTGGGACACATAGGGACACAGCGGGGGACACAGCGGGGGACACAGCGGGAAACAGTGGGACACAGCGGGGCACACAGGGGGGACACAGCGGGACACAGCGGGGAACACAGCGAGGACACAGTGGGACCCAACGGTACACAGCGTCGATACAGCGGGGACACAGCGTTACACAGCGTGGTACACAGCTGTGAACACAACGGGACACAGTGGGGGCACAGCGGGACACAGCGGGACACAGTGGGACACAGCGGGGACAAAGCTTGAGACACAGCGGGATACAGAGCGGGAGACAGCGGGGGACACAGCGAGGACACAGCGGGACACAGCGATGACACTGTGGGGGACACAGCGGGGGACACAGCGGGGGACACAGCCGGACACAGCGGGACACAGCGGGGGAAACATGGGGGAACCAGCGGGACCCAGCGCGGGACACAGCGTGGACACATTGGGACACAGCGGGGACACAGCGGGACACAGCGGGGGACACAGCGGTACACAGCGGGACACAGCGGGTCACAGCGAGGGACACAGAGGGGTACATAGCGGGACACAGTGGGGAACACAGGGAGGACCCAGCGGGACCCAGCGGGACACAGCGTCGATACAGCGGGGACACAGCGGGACACAGTGGGGTACACAGCTGGGGACACAACGGGACACAGCGGGGGACACAGCGAGGACACAGCAGAACACAGCGTGGGAAACAGCAAGGACACAGCGGGACACAGCGAGACACAGCGGGACACAGTGGGGACACAGCAGTACACACACAGGGAGACACAGCGGGGGACACAGCGTGACACAGCAGGGAACAGAGCGAGGACACAGCGGGGACACAGCGGGGACACTGCGGGAACATAGTGGGACACAGCGGGGCACACAGCGGGACAAAGCGGGACACAGCTTGGGACACAGCGGGAACACAGCAGGACACAGCAGGGGACACAGCGAGGACACAGCGGGACACAGTGGGACACAGCGTGGGACAAAGCGGGAGACAGCAGGGGACACAGCGAGGACACAGCGGGACACAGCGGCGACACATAGAGGACTCAGCGGGGGACAAAGTGGGGGACAGAGCGGGACACATCGGGACACTGTGGGGCACAGCGGGGGACCCAGCGGGACACAGCGGGGGACCCAGCGGGACCCAGCGGGACACAGCGGGACACTGCGGGGGACACAGCCGGACACAGCGGGACACAGCGGGGGACACAGGGAGGACACAGCTTAACACAGCATGGGACAAAGCGAGGACACAGCGGGACACAGTGAGACACAGCCGGACACAGCGGGGACCCAGCAGTGGACACAGCGGGACACAGCGGGGGACAAAGCGGGACCCAGCGGGACACAGCGGGGGACACAGCGGGACACAGCGTCTATAGAGCGGGGACACAGCGGGACACAGCGGTGACACAGCGGGACCCAGCAGGGACACAACAAGGACACAGCGGATGACACAGCGGGACACAGCGGGACACAGAGGGGGACACAGCGAGGGACACAGCGGGGGACACAGCGGGACACAGCGGGGGACACAGCGGGACACAGCGGGGACACAGAGGGGACGCAACAGTGGACATAGCGGGGGACAAAGCGGGACACCACATGACACAGTGGGACACAGCGGGACACAGTGGGGACACTGCGGAGACACAGCGGGACAAAGCGGGGGACCCAGCGGGACCCAGCGGGACACAGCAGGACCCAGCGGGGAAACAGCGGGGACACAGTGGGACACAGCGAGGACACAGCGGGACACAGCGGGACACTGCGGGGCACAGCGGGGGACACAGCGGGATACAGCGGGGGACACAGGGAGGACACAGCGGAACACAGCATGGGACAAAGCGAGGACACAGCGGGAAACAGCGAGACACAGCGGGACCCAGCGGGGACCCAGCAGTGGACACAGCGGGACACAGCGGGGAACAAAGCGGGACACCAAGGAACACAGCAGGACACAGCGTGAAACAGCGGTGAACCTGCGGGGACACAGCGGGACAAAGCGAGAGACACAGCGGGGGACACAGCGGGACACAGCGGGGAACAAAGAGAGGACCCAGCGGGACCCAGCGGGACACAGCGTCGATAGAGTGGGGACACAGCGGAACACAGCGGTGACACAACCGGACTCTGCGGGGGACACTGTGGGACCCAGCGGGACCCAGCGGGGACACAGCAAGGACACAGCGGGGGACACAGCAGGACACAGCGGGACACAACGGGGGTCACAGCGAGGGACACAGCGGGAGACACAGCGGGACACAGTGGGGAACACAGAGAGAGACACAGCAGGACCCAGAGGGACACAGCGACGATACAGCGGGGACACAGCGGGACACAGCGGGGTACACAGCTGTTGACACAACGGGACACAGTGGGGGACACAGCGGGACACACCGGGACACAGCGGGACACAGTGGGGCACAGCAGGGACAAAACGGGAGACACAGTGGGGAACAGAGCAGGACACAGCGGGGGACACAGAGAGGACACAGGGCGACACAGCGAGATTCAGCCGGGGACACAGCAGGGGACAAAGCAGGACACAGTGGGACACAGCGGGGACGCAGCGGGACACAGCGGGACACAGCGGGAAACGGCGGGGGACACAGCGAGGACACAGAGCGGGACATTGCGAGGACACAGCGGGACACAGCGGGACACAGCGGGGGACACAGCTGTGAACACAACGGGACACAGCTGTGAACACAACGGGACACAGTGGGACACAGTGGGGACAAAGCTTGAGACACAGCGGGGTACAGAGCGGGAGA
>NW_012294241.1:0-5929 GCF_000151885.1 Dipodomys ordii | reverse complement strand
GAGAAGCAGAAGCAGAAGAAGCAGAAGGAGAAGCTTGAAGGAGAAACAGAAGCAGAAGAAGCAGCAGAAGGAGAAGCAGAAGCAGAAGAAGATGCAGAAGGAGAAGCAGGAGAAGCAGAAGAAGCAGAAGCAGAAGGAGAAGTAGAAGTAGGAGAAGGAAGAGCCGCAGAAGAAATAGGAGAAGCAGAAGGAGAAGCAGAAGCAGAATGAGAAGCAGAAAGAGAAGCAGTAGAAGCAGAAGAATCAGGAAAAGAAGAAGCAGAAGAAAGAGAAGAAGAAGAAGAAGAAGAAGAAGAAGAAGAAGAAGAAGAAGAAGAAGAAGAAGAAGAAGAAGAAGAAGAAGAAGAAGAACAAGAAGAAGAAGAAGAAGAAGAACAAGAACAAGAACAAGAACAAGAACAAGAACGAGAAGAACAAGAAGAAGAACAAGAAGAAGAACAAGAAGGAGGAGGAGGAGGAGGAGGAGGAGAAGGAGAGGAATAAGGAGAAGCAGAAGAAGCAGAAGCAGGAGAAGCAGAAGCAGAAGAAAAAGAATAAGCAAAAGAAGCAGAATCAGAGGGAGAAGCAGAAGAAGGAGAAGGAGCAGAAGGAGAAGGAGAAGCAGAAGGAGAAGCAGAAGGAGAAGAGAAGAAGGAGAAGCAGAAGCAGAAGAAGCAGCAGAAGGAGAAGCAGAAGAAGATGCAGAAGGAGAAGCAGGAGAAGCAGCAGAAGCAGAAGCAGAAGGAGAAACAGAAGTAGGAGAAGGAGAAGGAGAAGGAAGGGCAGCAGAAGGAGAAGCAGAAGCAGAATGAGAAGCAGAAAGAGAAGCAGGAGGAGGAAAAGAAGCAGAAGCAGGAGAAGCAGAAAGAGAAGAAGCAGAAACAGAAGCAGAATGAGAAGGAGAAGCAGAAGGAGAAGCAACAGAAGAAGTAGAACCAGAAATTCAGGCACGAGAAACAGAAGAAGCAAAAGCAGAAGGAGAAGCAAAAAGAGAAGCAGAAGGGGAAGTAGAAAAAACAGCAGAAGAAGCAGAAAAACAAGCAGGAGAAGCAGAAGCAGGAAGAGAAGTAGAAGCAGAAGGAGCAGAAGAAGAAGCAGTAGAAGCATAAGAAGCAGAAGCAGGAGAAGCAGAAGCAGAAGATAAAGAAGAAGCATAAGAAGCAGAAGCAGAGGGAGAAACAGAAGAAGGAGAAAGAGCAGAAGCAGGAGAAGCAGAAGAAGGAGAAGGAGCAGCAGAAGGTGAAGCAGAAGGAGATGCAGAAGCAGAAAGAGAAGCAAAAATAGAAGGAGAAGAAGAAGGAGAATTTGGAGAAGCAGAAGAAGCAGAAGGAGAAGAAGGAGAAGGAGAAGCAGAAGGAGAAGGACAAGCAGGAGAAGCAGAAGAAGCAGAAGCGGGAGAAGCAGAAGAAGAAGAAGAAGAAACAGAAGAAGGAGAAGGAGCAGAAGGAGAAGCAGAAGCAGAAGGAGAAGCAGAAAGAGAAGCAGAAGAAGCAGTAGCAGGAGAAGCAGAAGCAGAAGAAACAGAAGAAGCCGAAGAATCAGAAGGAGAACCTGAAGCAGAAAGAGAAGCAGAAGCAGCAGAAGCTGGAAAAGCAGAAGCAGAAGAAACCGAACAAGCAGAAGAAGCAGAAGCAGTAAGAGAAGCAGAAGAAGAGGGAGAAAGAGAAGGATTAGGAGTAGGAGGAGCAGAAGCAGAATATGAAGCAGAAAGAGAAGCAGAAGGAGAAGCAGAAGGAGAAACAGAAGCAGAAGCAGGAGAACCAGAAGCAGAAGCAGAAAGAGAAGCACAAGAAGGAGGAAGAGAAGGAGAATGAGACGGAGAAGCAGAAGGAGAAGAAGAAGAAGCAGGAGAAGCAGAAACACAAGGAACAGAAAAAGCAGAAGAAGCAGAAGAAGCAGCAGCAGGAGAAGCAGAAGAAGAAGAAGGAGAAGGAGAAAGAGAAGGATTAGGAGTAGGAGAAACAGAAGGATAAGCAGAAGCAGAAAGAGAAGCAGAAGGAGAAGCAGGAGAAGCAGAAGAAGCAGAAGCAGGAGAAGCAGAAGCAGAATGAAAAGCAGAAGAAGGAGAAATTGAAACAGAAGAAGATGCAGAAGGAGAAGCAGAAGCAGAAGGAGAAGCAGAAGAAGGAGAAGCAGAAAGAGAAGCATAAGGAGAAACAGACGGAGAAGCAGGAGAAGCAGAAGCAGGAGAAGCAGAATCAAAAGAAATAGAAGAAGGATAAGAAGCAGAAGCAGAAAGAGAAGCACAAACAGAAGGAGAAGCAGAAATAGAAGCAGAAGAAGCAAAAGCAGAACCTGAAGCAGAAGGAGAAGCAGGAGAAGCAGAAAAAGCAGAATCTGGAGAAGAAGGAGAACCAGAAGGAGAAGCAGAAGCAGAAAGAGAAGCAAAAGCAGAAAGAGAAGCAGAAAGAGAAGCAGAAGAAACAGAAGAAGCAGAAGCAGTAGCAGAAGAAGTTGAAGATGCAGAAGCAGATAGAGAAGCAGAAGGAATAGCAGAATAACGACAAGGAGAAACAGAAGGAGAAGAAGAATGAGAAGCAGTAGGAGAAGCAGGAAAAACAGAAGAAGCAGAAACAGACGGAGAAGCAGAAGAAGGAGAAGCAGAAGAAGCAGAAGCAGAAGGAGAAGAAGAAGGAGAAGAAGCAGAATCAGAAGAAGCAGAAGGACAAGTAGAAAGAGAAGCCGACGAAGAGAAGCAGAACGAGAAGCAGGAGAAGCAGAAGAAGCAGAGCGGGAGAAGCAGAAGAAGAAGAAACAGAAGAAATAGAAGCAGCAGAAGCAGAAGGAGGAGCAGAAGCAGAAGGAGAAGCAGAAAGAGAAGCAGGAAAAGCAGAAGAAGCAGAAGCAGGAGAAGCAGAAGCAGAAGAAACAGGAGAAGGACAAGAACCAGAAGCAGAAGCAGAAGGAGAAGCAGAAACAGAAGGAGAAGCAGAAAGAGAATGAGGGGAAGCAGAAGAAGCAGAAGCAGGAGAACCAGAAGCATAAGAATCCGAAGAAGCAGAAGCAGAACCTGAAGCAGAAGGAGAAGCAGGAGAAGCAGAAGAAGCAGAATCTGCAGAAGCAGAATGAGAAGCAGAAAGAGAATCAAAAGGAGAAGGAGAAGCGGAAGAAACAGAAGAAGCAGAAGCAGTAGCAGTTGCAGCAGAAGCAGAAGGAGAAGCAAAAGTGAAAGCAGAAGAACGAGAAGGAGAAACAGAAGGAGAAGCAGAAGGAGAAGCAGAAGAAGCAGAAGGAGAAGCAAAAGGAGAAACAGAAGCAGAAGAAGCAGCAGAAGGAGAAGCAGAAGCAGAAGAAGATGCAGAAGGAGAAGCAGGAGAAGCAGAAGAAGCAGAAGCAGAAGTAGAAGGAGAAGTAGGAGAAGGAGAAGGAAGTGCCGCAGAAGCAATAGGAGAAGCAGAAGAAGAAGCAGAAGCAGAATGAGAAGCAGAAAGAGAAGCAGTAGAAGAAGAAGAAGCAGGAAATGCAGAAGCAGCAGAAATAGAAGAAGAAGAAGAAGAAGAAGAAGAAGAAGAAGAAGAAGAAGAAGAAGAAGAAGAAGAAGAAGAAGAAGAAGAAGAAGAAGAAGAAGAAGAAGAAGAAGAAGAAGAAGAAGAAGAAGGAGAAGGAGAAGAAGCAGAAGAAGCAGAAGCAAGAGAAGCAGAAGCAGAAGAAAAAGAATAAGCATAAGAAGCAGAATCAGAGGGAGAATCAGAAGAAGGAGAAGCAGAAGCAGAAGAAGCAGCAGAAGCAGAAGCAGAAGCAGAAGAAGATGCAGAAGGAGAAGCAGGAGAAGCAGAAGAAGGAGAAGGAGAAGGCGAAAGAGAAGGATTAGGAGTAGGAGAAGCAAAAGGATAAGCAGAAGCAGAAAGAGACGCAGAAGGAGAAGCAGCACGAGAAGTAGGAGAAGCAGGAGAAGCAGAAGAATCAGAAGACGCAGAAGCAGAATGAGAAGCAGAAGGAGAAATTGAAGCAGAAGCAGAAGCAGAAGGAGAAGCAGAAGCAGAAGCAGAAGAAGGAGAAGGACAAGCAGAAAGAGAAGCAAAAGTAGAAGGAGAAGCAGAAGAAGAAGTAGAAGAAACAGAAGAAGCAAACGCAGTAGCAGAAGCAGCAGAAGATGCAGAAGCAGAAGGAGAAGCAGAAGGAAAAGCAGAAGAACGAGAAGGAGAAGGAGAAGGAGAAACAGAAGGAGAAGCAGAAAGAGAAGCAGAAGAAGGACAGGAGAAGGAAAAGCAGCAGGAGAAGCAGAAAGAGCAGCAGAAGGAGAAGCAGGAGGAGCAGAAACAGGAGAAGCATAAGCAGAAGAAACAGGAGTAGGACAAGAAGCAGAAGCAGAAGGAGAAGCAGAAAAAGAAGGAAAAGCAAAAGGAGAAGCAGGAGAAGCAGAAGAAGCAGCAGCAGGAGAAGCAGAAGCAGAAGAAGCCGAAGAAACAGAAGCAGAACCTGAATCAGAAGGAGAAGCAGGAGAAGGAGAAGAAGCAGAATCTGGAGAAGCAGAAGGAGAAGCAGAAAGAGAAGCAGACGAAGAGAAGCAGAACGAGAAGCAGGAGAAGCAGAAGAAGAAGAAACAGAAGAAGGAGAAGTAGCAGAAGCAGAAGGAGAAGCAGAATGAGAAGCAGAAAGAGAAGCAGAAACAGGAGGAGAAGCAGAAAGAGAAGGAGGGGAAGCAGAAGAAGCAGAATCATAAGAATCCGAAGAAGCAGAAGCAGAACCTGAAGCAGGAGAAGTAGAAGAAGCAGAATCTGGAGAAGCAGAATGGGAAGCAAAAGGAGAAGCAGAAGCAGAAAGAGAATCAAAAGCAGAAGTAGAAGCAGAAGAAACAAAAGAAGCAGAAGCAGAAGTCGTTGTAACAGAAGCAGAAGGAAAAACAGTAGGAAAAGCAGAAGAACGAGAAGGAGAAGGAGAAGCAGAAGTAGAAGCAGAAGGAAAAGCAGAAGAAGGAGAAGGAGGAGCAGAAACAGAAGAAGCAGCAGAAGGAGAAGCAGAAGCAGAAGAAGATGCAGAAGGAGAAGCAGGAGAAGCAGAAGAAACAGAAGCAGAAGGAGAAGCAGAAGAAGAAGAAGGAGAAGGAAGGGCAGCAGAAGCAATAGGAGAAGCAGTAGAATGGGAAGAAGAAAGAGAAGCAGAAGAAGATGCAGAAGGAGAAGCAGGAGAACCAGAAGAAGCAGGAGAAGCAGAAGCAGAAGAAACAGGAGAAGCCGAAGAAGCAGAAGCAGAATCTGAAGCAGAAGGAGAAACAGAAGAAGCACAATCTGAAGCAGAGCAGAAGAAACAGAAATAGTAGAATAAGCAGAAGCAGAAGCACCAGGACAAGCAGAAGAACAAGAAGGAGAAGGCGAAAGAGAAGGATTAGGAGTAGGAGAAGCAAAAG
This sequence comes from Dipodomys ordii, assembly GCF_000151885.1. NCBI lineage: Eukaryota > Metazoa > Chordata > Mammalia > Rodentia > Heteromyidae > Dipodomys > Dipodomys ordii. The sequence goes on along the minus strand of NW_012294241.1, from coordinate 603 downwards.
GATAAGCAGAAGCAGAAAGAGACGCAGAAGGAGAAGCAGCACGAGAAGTAGGAGAAGCAGGAGAAGCAGAAGCAAGAGAAGCAGAAGAAACAGAAGACGCAGAAGCAGAATGAGAAGCAGAAGTAGAAATTGAAGCAGAAGGAGAAGCAGAAGCAGAAGGAGAAGCAGAAGCAGGAGAAGGAGAAGGAGAAGCAGAAAGAGAAGCAGAAAGAGAAGCAGAAAGAGAAGCACAACGAGAAGCACAACGAGAAGCAGGAGAAGCGGAAGCAGGAGAAGCAGAAGCAGAAGAAACATAAGAAGGAGAAGAAGAAGAAGCAGATGGAGAAGCAGAAACAGAAGGAAAAGCAGAAATAGAAGCAGGAGCAGCAGAAGAAGCAGCAGCAGGAGAAGCAGAAGCAGAAGAAGCCGAAGAAGCAGAAGCAGAACCTGAAGCATAAGGAGATACAGGAGAAGCAGAAGAAGCAGAATCTGGAGAAGCAGAAGCAGAAAGGGAAGCAAAAGCAGAAGGAGAAGCAGAAGAAACAGAAGAAGCAGAGGCAGTAGCAGAAGATGCAGAAGCAGAAGGAGAAGCAGAAGAAGGAGCAGGAGAAGGAAAACAGCTGA
>NW_012294240.1:0-5931 GCF_000151885.1 Dipodomys ordii | reverse complement strand
TCATGTCCCGCTGTGTCCCGCTGTGTCCCGCTGTATCCCGCTATGTCCCCCACTATGTCCCGTTGTGTCCCCAGCTGTGTACCCCGCTGTGTCCCGCTGTGTCCCCGCTGTATCGAAGCTATGTCCCGCTGGGTCCCGCTGGGTCCTCTTTGTGTACCCCGCTGTGTCCCACTGTGTCCCCCGCTGTGTCCCTCGCTGGGTTCCGCTGTGTCCCATGCTGTGTCCCGCTGTATCCTCCCTGTGTCCCCCGCGGTGTCCTGCTGTGTCCCCTGCTGTGTCACTCGCTGTGTCCATGCTGTGCCCCACTGTGTCCCACTGTGTCCCGCTGTGTCCTGCTGTGTCCCCCGCTGAGTACCGCTGTGTACCCGCTGTGTCCCAATGTGTCCTCGCTGTGTCCCCCGCTGTGTCCCGCTGTGTCCCGCTGTGTCCCTCTGTGGCACCTGCTGTATCCCCGCTCTGTCCCGCTCTGTGCCCCGCTTTGTCCGGCTGTGTCCACTGCTGTGACCCCGTTGTGCCTTGCTGTGTCCGGCTGTGTACCCCACTGTGTCCAGCTGTGTCCCCGCTGTGTCCCGCTGTGTCCCCCACTGTGTCCCAATGTGTCCCCTGCTGTGTCCCCCACTGTGTCCCGCTGTGTCCCCTGCTGTGTCTGGCTGTGTCCCCCGCTGTGTCCCGCTGTGTCCACTGCTGTGACCCCGTTGTGCCTTGCTGTGTCCCGCTGTGTCCCCCACTGTGTCCCGCTGTGTCCTCGCTGTGTCCCATTGTGTCCCCGCTGTTTCCCCGCTGGGTCCTGCTGGATCCCCCGCTTTGTCCCGCTGTGTCCCCGCAGAGTCCCCGCTGTGTCCCGATGTGTCCCACTGTGTCCTGTGGTGTCCCGATTTGTCCCCCGCTATGTCCCCTGCTGAGTCCCCTCTGTGTCCCCGCTGTGTCCCGCTGTGTCCCCCGCTGTGTCCCGCTGTGTCCCCCGCTGTGTCCTGCTGTGTCCCGCTGTGTCCTGCTAGGTCCCGCTGTGTCCCCGCTGTGTCCCCGCTGTGTCCCGCTGTGTCCCCGCAGGTTCACCGCTGTTTCACGCTGTGTTCCGTGGTGTCCCGCTTTGTCCCCCGCTGTGGCCCCCCCTCAGCCACCTGTGTCCCCGCTGTGTCCCGCTGTGTCCTCGCTGTGTCCGCCTCTGTCTCCTGCTCTGTCCACCGCTGTGTCTCACGCTTTGTCCCCGCTGGTCCCGCTGTGTCCCGCTCTGTCCCCCACTGTGTCCCCCGCTGAGTCCTCTATGTGTCGCCGCTGTGTCCCGCTGTGTCCTCGCTGTGTCACCTGCTGTCTCCCGCTTTGTCCCACGCTTTGTCCCCGCTGGGTCCCGCTGTGTCTCGCTCTGTCCCCCACTGTGTCCCCCGCTGAGTCCTCTATGTGTCGCCGCTGTGTCCCGCTGTGTCTTCGCTGTGTCCCCTGCTGTCTCCCACTTTGTCCCACGCTGTGTCCCGCTGTGTCCCGCTGTGTCCTCGCTGTGTCCCCTGCTGTGTCCTGCTGTGTTCCCGCTGTGTCCCAAGCTGTGTCCCGCTGTGTCCCGCTGTGTGCCCCGCTGTGTCCCACTATGTTCCCGCAGTGTCCCCGCTGTGTCCCCGCTGTGTCCTCGCTGTGTTCCCCGCTGTGGCCCGCTGTGTCCCCCGCTGTGTCCAGCTGTGTCTACTGCTGTGTCCCGCTGTGTCCCCCTGTGTCTCGCTGTGTCCCGCTGTGTCCTCGCTGTTTCCCACGCTGTGTTCTGCTGTGTGCTCGCTGTGTCCCCCGCTGTGTCCCGTTGTGTCCCCAGCTGTGTACCCCGCTGTGTCCTGCTGTGTCCCCGCTGTATCGACGTTGTATCCCGCTTGGTCCCGCTGTGTCCTCGCTGTGTTCCCCGCTGTGTCCTGCTGTTTACCCCTCTGTGTCCCCCGCTGTGTCCCGCTGTGTCCCGCTGTGTACTGTTGTGTCCCCCGCTGAGTCCCGCTGTATCCCCGCTGTGTCCCAATGTGTCCTCGCTGTGTCCCGCGCTGAGTCCCATGTGTCCCCGCTATGTCCCAATGTGTCCTCGCTGTTTCCCACACTGTGTTCTGCTGTGTCCTCGCTGTGTCCCCCGCTGTGTCCCACTGTGTCCCGCTGTCTCCCCTGCTGTGTCTCTATGTGTCCCACACTTTGTCCCCCTGTGTCCCCGCAGTTTCCCCGCTGTGTCCCGCTGTTTCCCAGTGTGTTCTGTGGTGTCCCGCTTTGTCCCCCGCTGTGTCCCCCAGTGAGTCGCCGCTGTGTCCCCGCTTTGTCCCGCTGAGTCCTCCATGTGTCCCCCACTGTTTTCCGCTGTGTCTCCCGCTGTTTCCCGCTGTATCCACTGCTTGGTCCCGGTTGTGTCACGCTGTGTTTCGCTGTGTCCGGCTGTGTCCTCGCTCTGTCTCCCTCAGTGTCCACCTGTGTCACGCTCTGTCCCTTCTGTGTCCTTCTCTGTCCAGCTCTGTCCCCACTGTGTGTCCGCTGTGTCCCGCTGTGTACCCTTCTGTGTCCAGCTGTGTCCTCTCTGTGTCCCGCTGTGTCCCTTCTCTGTCCCCCGCTGTCCACTGCTGTGTCCCCTGGCTGTGTCCCGCAGTGTCCCCGCTGTCCCGCTCTGTCCTACTGTGTCCCGTGGTGTCCCGCTTTTTTCCCTCTATGTCCCCTGCTGAGTCCCCTCTGTGTCCCCGCTGTGTCCAGCTGTGTCCTCGCTGTGTCCTCCGCTGTCTCCTGCTTTGTCCCACGCTGTGTCCTACTGTGTCCCAATGTGTCCCTGCAGTGTCCCCCGCTGTGTCCCTCTGTGTCCCGCTGTGTCCCCCGCTGTGTCCTGCTGGGACCCGCTGGGTCCCCGCTGTGTCTCCGCTGTGTCCTGCTGTGTCCCCCGCTTTGTCCCCTCTGTGTCCCCTGTGTCCCCCGCTGTGTCCCACTGTGTCCCCCGTGTGTCCCGCTGTGTCCACTGCTGTGACCCCGTTGTGCCTTGCTGTGTCCCGCTGTGTCCTGCTGTGTCCCCCGCTTTGTCCCGCTGTGTCGACGCAATGTTCCCTCTGTGTCCTGCTGTGTCACACTGTGTCCCATGGTGTCCTGCTTTTTCTCCCGCTGTTTCCCCCGCTGAGTCCCCTTTGTGTCCCCATTGTGTCCCGCTGTGTCCCGCTGTGTCCTAGCTGTGTCCCCCGCTGTGTCCCGCTGTATCCCCGCTGTGTCCCAAGCTGTGTCCCGCTGTGTCCCGCTGTGTACCCCGCTGTGTCCCACTATGTTCCCGCAGTGTCCCCGCTGTGTCCTGCTGTGTCCCACTGTGTCCTCGCTGTGTCCCCCGCTGTGTCCCGTTGTGTCCCCAGCTGTGTACCCCGCTATGTACCGCTGTGTCCCCGCTGTTTCGATGCTGTGTCTTGCTGTGTCCCACTGTGTCCTCGCTGTTTCCCCCACTGTGTTCCGCTGTGTCACCTGCTGTGTCCCGCTGTGTCCCCGAAGGGTCACCGCTGTTTCGCGCTGTGTCCCGCTGTGTTCCGTGGTGTCCCGCTTTGTCCCCCGCTGTGTCCCCAGCTGAGTCCCCGCTGTGTCCCCGCTGTGTCCCGCTGTGTCCTCGCTGTGTCCCCCGCTGTCTCCCGCTCTGTCCCCCGCTGTGTCTCACGCTTTATCCCGTCTGTGTCCCACTCTGTCCCACTGTGTCCCGCTGTGTCCACCACTGTGTCCCTTTGTGTCCCCAGCTGTGTAACCCGCTGTGTAACGCTGTGAATCCCGCTGTATCAAGGCTGTGTCACGCTGGGTCCCGCTGTGTCCTTGCTCTGTTATTCATGGTGTCCCCTTCTGTCCCCCGCTGTGTCCCCCGCTCTGTCCTACTGTGTCTCCCGCTGTGTCCCGTTGTGTCCTACTGTGTCCCGTGGTGTCCCGCTTTTTTCCCACTATGTCCCCTGCTGAGTCCCCTCTGTGTCCCCGCTGTGTCCAACTGTGTCCTCGCTGTGTCCTCCGCTGTCTCCTGCTTTGTCCCACGCTGTGTCCTACTGTGTCCCAATGTGTCCCTGCAGTGTCCCCCGCTGTGTCCTGCTGTGTCCCCCGCTGTGTCCTGCTGGGTCCCGCTGTGTCCCCGCTGTGTCTCTGCTGGGTCCCGCTGTGTCACCCGCTGTGTCCCCGCTGTGTCCCCCGCTGTGTCCCGCTGTGTCCCGCTGTGTCCCCCGCTGTGTCCCGCTGTGTCCCCTGCTGTGTCCTGCTGTGTCCACTGCTGTGAACCCGTTGTGCCTTGCTGTGTCCCGCTGTGTCCCTCACTGTCCCCCGCTGTGTCCTTGATGTGTCCCTCTGTGTCCCGCTGTGTCCCAAAGTGTCCCGAGCTGTGTCCCGCTGTGTCACCGCTGTGTCCCGCTGTGTCCTCGCTGTGTCCACCGCTGTGTCCTTCTTTGTCCCTGCTGTGTACCCCGCTGTGTCCCGCTGTGTCCCCCACTGTGTCCCGCTGTGTCCCCCGCTGTGTCCTGCTCTGTTCCCCTCTATGTCTCCCGTTTTGTCCCTGCTGTGCCCCGCTGTGTCCCCGCTGTGTCCCGCTGTGTCCCCGCAGGTTCACCGCTGTTTCACGCTGTGTTCCGTGGTGTCCCGCTTTGTCCCCCGCTGTGGCCCCCCCTCAGCCACCTGTGTCCCCGCTGTGTCCCGCTGTGTCCTCGCTGTGTCCGCCTCTGTCTCCTGCTCTGTCCACCGCTGTGTCTCACGCTTTGTCCCCGCTGGGTCCCGCTGTATCCCGCTCTGTCCCCCACTGTGTCCCCCGCTGAGTCCTCTATGTGTCGCCGCTGTGTCCCGCTGTGTCCTCGCTGTGTCCCCTGCTGTCTCCCGCTTTGTCCGACGCTTTGTCCCAGCTGGGTCCCGCTGTGTCCCGCTCTGTCCCCCACTGTGTCCCCCGCTGAGTCCTCTATGTGTCGCCGCTGTGTCCCGCTGTGTCCTCGCTGTGTCCCCTGCTGTCTCCCACTTTGTCCCACGCTGTGTCCCGCTGTGTCCCGCTGTATCCTCGCTGTGTCCCCCGCTGTGTCCTGCTGTGTTCCCGCTGTGTCCCAAGCCGTGTCCCGCTGTGTCCCGCTGTGTGCCCCGCTGTGTCCCACTATGTTCCCGCAGTGTCCCCGCTGTGTCCCCGCTGTGTCCTCGCTGTGTTCCCCGCTGTGTCCCGCTGTGTCCCCCGCTGTGTCCCGCTGTGTCTACTGCTGTGTCCCCACTGTGTCCCCCTGTGTCTCGCTGTGTCCCGCTGTGTCCTCGCTGTTTCCCACACTGTGTTCTGCTGTGTGCTCGCTGTGTCCCCCGCTGTGTCCCGTTGTGTCCCCAGCTGTGTACCCCGCTGTGTCCCGCTGTGTCCCCACTGTATCGACGTTGTATCCCGCTTGGTCCCGCTGTGTCCTCGCTGTGTTCCCTGCTGTGTCCTGCTGTTTACCCCTCTGTGTCCCCTGCTGTGTCCCGCTGTGTCCTGCTGTGTACTGTTGTGTCCCCCGCTGAGTCCCGCTGTATCCCCGCTGTGTCCCAATGTGTCCTCGCTGTGTCCCGCGGTGGGTCCCGCTGTGTCCCCGCTGTGTCCCAATGTGTCCTCGCTGTGTCCCGCGCTGGGTCCCGCTGTGTCCCCGCTGTGTCCCAATGTATCCTCGCTGTTTCCCACGCTGTGTTCTGCTGTGTCCTCGCTGTGTCCCCCGCTGTGTCCCGCTGTGTCCCCACTGTATCGACGCTGTGTCCCGCTTGGTCCCGCTGTGTCCCCCCTGTGTCCCCCGCTGTGTCCCACTGTGTCCCGCTGTCTCCCCCGCTGTGTCCCTATGTGTCCCACGCTTTGTCCCCCTGTGTCCCAGCAGTTTCCCCGCTGTGTCCCGCTGTTTCCCACTGTGTTCTGTGGTGTCCCTCTTTGTCCCCCGCTGTGTCCCCCGGTGAGTCGCCGCTGTGTACCCGCTTTGTCCCACTGAGCCCTCCATGTGTCCCTCG
>NW_012294239.1:0-5931 GCF_000151885.1 Dipodomys ordii | reverse complement strand
GGACACAGCGGGGGACACATCGGGATTTTTTGCAGGACACAGCGGGGGACACAGCAGAACACATAGGGGGACACTGGGGGTACACAGCGGGACACAGCGGGACACAGCGTCGATCAGCGGGGACACAGCGGGACACAGCGGGGACACAGCGGGGGACACAGCGGGACACAGCGGGGACACAGCGGGGACACAGCGGGGGACACAGCAGTACACAGCGGGACACAGTGGGGACACAGCAGGGACACAGCGGGGGACACAGCGGGACACAGCGGGGGACACAGCGGGACACAGAGGGGGACACAGACGGGTACACAGAGGACCACAGCGGGGAACACAGCGAGGACTCAGTGGGACACAGCAGGACAAAGCGTCAATACAGAGGGCACACAGCGGGACACAGCGGGGTACACAGCTGGGGACACAACGGGACACAGAAGGGGACACAGCGAGGACCCAACGGAACACAGCGTGGGACACAGCGAGGACACAGCTGGACACAGCGGGGGACACAGCAAGGACACAGCGGGACACAGTGGGACACAGCGGGACACAGCGGGGACTCACCGGGGGACACAGTGGGGGACAAACTGGGACACCACGCGACACAGTGGGACACAGCGGGACACAGCGGGGACACTGCGGGACATAGTGGGACACAGCGGGGTACACAGCGGGACACAGCGGGACACAGCAGGGACAGAGCGGGACACAGCGGGACACAGCGGGGACACTGCGGGAACATAGCGGGACACAGCGGGGTACACAGCAGGACACAGCAGTGGACACAGCGGGAACAGAGCTGGACACAGCAGGGTACACAGTGGGACACAGGGGGCACACAGTGGGGACACAGCGGGGGACACAGCGGGACACAGCGGTTCACAGCGGGGGACACAGCGGGGGACACAGCGGGGGACAGCAGAGGACAGAGAGGGGACACAGCGGACACAGCGGGGTACACAGAGGGACACAGCGGGCACACAGTGGGGACACAGCGGGACAAAGCAGGACACAGAGGGGACAGAGCAGTACAGAGCGTGACACAGCGAGGACACATTGGGATACAGCGGGACACCGAGGAACTCAGCGGGAGACACAGCAGTACACAGCGGGAAACAGTGTGACACACCGGGGAGACAGCAGGGACACAGTGGGGGACACAGCAGGACACAGCAGGTCACAGCGGAGGACACAGCGGGACACAGCGGGGGACACAGCGAGGACACAGCGGGACACAGTTGTGACACAGAGGGGACTCAGTGGGGGACACAGCGGGGGACAAAGCAGGACACCACGGGACAGTGTGACACAGCGGGACACAGCGGGGACACTGCACGGACACAGCGGTACAAAGCGGGGGACACAGCGGGGACTCAGCGGGGGACACAGCGGGGGACAAAGCGGGACACCACGGAACACAGCAGGTCACAGCGGGAAACAGCGGTGACCCTGTGGGGACACAGCAGGACCCAGTGGGGGACACAGCGGGACACAGCGGGGACTCACCTGGGGACACAGCGAAGGACAAACTGGGACACCACGGGACACAGTGGGACACAGCGGGACACAGCGGGGACACTGCAGGAACATAGCGGGACACAGCGGGGGACACAGGGGGACACAGCGGGACACAGCAGGGACAGAGCGGGACACAGCGGGACACAGCGGGGACACTGCGGGAACATAGCGGGACACAGCGGGGGACACAGCGGGACACAATGGGGAACACATCGAGGACACAGCGGGACCCAGCAGGACACAGCGTCGATACAGAGGGGACACAGCAGGACACAGCGGGGTACACAGCTGAGGACACAACGGGACACATCGGTGGACACAGCGAGGACACAGCGGGACACAGCGGGGACACTGCGGGAACATAGCGGGACACAGCGGGTACAGAGCGGGACACAGCGGGGTCACAGAGTGGTACACAGCGGGACACATCGGGAAACAAAGCGAGGTCACAGCGGGGGACAAAGCGGGACAACACGGAACACAGTGTGACACAGCGGGACACAGCGGGACACAGCGGGACACAGCGGGGGACACAGCGGGGAACAGCAGAGGACAGAGAGGGGACACAGCGGTACACAGCGGGTACACAGCTGGACAAAGCGGGGTACACAGAGGGACACAGCAGGCACACAGCGGGGACACAGCAGGACACAACGGGACACAGCGGGGACACAGTGGGACACAGCGGGACAAAGCGGCAGACACAGCGGGACACAGCAGGCACACAGCGGGGACACAGCGGGACACAGCGGGACACAGCGGGGACAGAGCGGGACACAGCCGGACACAGCGGGACACAGCAGGGGACACAGCGGGACACAGTTGGGGACCCAGTGAGGACACAGCGGGACACAGCAGTGGACACAGCGAGGACACAGCGGGGGACACAGCGGGGCACACAGCGCCACACAGCGGGAAACTCAGCGAGGACACAGCGGGACACAGTGTCGATACAGCGGGGACACAGCGTTACACAGCGTGGTACACAGCTTTGGACACAACGGGACACAGTGGGGGCACAGCCGGACACAGCGGGACACAGTGGGACACAGCAGGGACAAAGCGTGAGACACAGCGGGGGACAGAGAGGGAGAAAGCAGGGGACACAGCGAGGACACAGCGGGACACAGCGGTGACACAACGGGGACTCAGCGGGGGACACAGCGGGACACAGCGGGGGACACTGCGGGACACAATGTGGGACAGAGCGTGGGACACAACGAGACACAGCGGGGACATAGCTGGACACAGCGGGGTACACAGAGGGACACAGCAGGGACACAGCGGGGAAACAGCGTGAAACAAAAGGACACAGCGCGACACAGCGGGGGACACAGCGAGGACACAGCGGCACACAACGGGGGACACAGCAAGGACACAGTGGGACACAGCGGGGGACACAGCGAGACATAGCGTGGGACACAGCGGGGGACACAGAGGGACACAACGGGACTCAGCGGGGGACACAGCAGTACACAGCGGGACACAGCAGGGACACAGCGGGGGAAACAGGGATGACACAGCGGGACCCAGCGGGACCCAGCGTCGATACAGCAGGGACACAGCGGGACACAGAGGGTAAAAAAGCGAGGACACAGCGGAACAATGTGGGGACACAGCCGTAGACCCAGCGGGACACAGTGGCGGACACAGCGGGACACAGCGGGGAACACAGCGAGGACACAGCGGGACCCTGCGCGACACAGCGTCGATACAGCGGGGACAGAGCGTTACACAGCGAGGTACACAGCTGTGAACACAGCGGGACACAGCGCGACACAGTGGGACACAGCAGGCACAAAGCTTGAGACACAGCGGGGTACAGAGCGGGAGACAGCGGGGGACACAGCGAGGACACAGCGGGACACAGTGCTGACACTGCGGGGGACACAGCGGTACACAGCGGGGAACACAGCGGGGGACACAGCAGGAGACAGCGGGGGACACAGCGAGGACACAAGGGTACACAGCGGCGACACAGAGGGGACTCAGCGGGGGACACAGCGTGGGACAAAGTGGGACACCACGGGACACAGTGTTACACAGCGGGACACAGTGGGGACACTGCAGGACACAGCAGGACAAAGCGGGGGACACAGCGGGACACAGCGGGCCACAGCGGGGGACCCAGCGGGGGACAGCGGAGACAGAGAGTGGCCACAGTGAGACACAGCGGTGACACAACTGGACACAGCGGGATACACAGCGGGACAGAGCGGCCACACAGCGGGGACACAGCGGGACACAGCGGGACACAGTGGGGACACAGTGGGACACAGCGGGACAAAGCGGGAGACACAGCGGGACACAGCAGGCACACAGCGGGGACACAGCGGTACACAGCGGGACACAGCGGGGACAAAGCGGGACACAGCTGGACACAGCGGGACACAGCGGTGGACACAGCGACACACAGTGGTGGTCCCAGTGAGGACACAGCAGGACACAGCAGGGACACAGCGAGGACATAGCTGGGGACACAGCGGTGGACACAGCAGGACACAGCGGGGAACACAGCGAGGACACAGCGGGACACAGCGGGACACAGCGTCGATACAGCGGGGACACAGCGTTACACAGCGTGGTACACAGCGTGGTACACAGCTGTGGACACAACGGGACACAGTGGGGGCACAGCCGGACACAGCGGTACACAGTGGGACACAGCGGGGACAAAGCGTGAGACACAGCGGGGGACAGAGAGGGAGACAGTAGGGGACTCAGTGAGGACACAGCGGCACACAAAGGGACATAGTGGGAAACAGAGGTGAACCTGCGGGGACACAGCGGGACACAGTGGGACACAGCGGGGACACAGCGAGGACACAGCGGCACTCAAAGGGACACAGCGGGAAACAGAGGTGAACCTGCGGGGACACAGCGGACACAGTGGGGGACACAGCGGGACACAGTGTGGGACACAGCGGTGAAACAGCGGGACACAACGGGACACAGCAGGGGGACACAGCAAGGACACAGCGGGACACAACGGGACACAGCAGGGGGACACAGCGAGGACACCACGGAACACAGCGGGACACAGCGGGAAACAGAGGTGAACCTGCGGGGACACAGCGGGACACAATGGGGGACACAATACGAAACAGCGGGGGACACAGCGGGACACAGTGGTGGACAGAGTGTGGGACACAGCGAGACACAGCGGGGACAAAGCTGGACACAGCGGGGTACACAGAGGGAAACAGCGGGGACACAGTGGGGAAACAGCGTGACACAGCAGGACACAGTGGGAAACAGCCGGGGACACAGCGAGGACACAGTGGCACAGAACGGGGGACACAGCAAGGACACAGTGGGACACAGCGGGGGACACAGCGAGACATAGCGGGGGACACAGCGGGGGACACAGAGGGACACAGCGGGACACAGCGGGGGACACAGGGAGGACACAGCGGGACACAGCGGGGGACATAGCGAGGACACATTGGGACACAGCGGGGACACAGCGGGACTCAGCGGGGCACAGCAGTACACATTGGGACACACCGGGACACAGCGGGGACACAGCAGGGACACAGCGGGGGACACAGCGGGACACAGCGGGGGACACAGGGAGGACACAGCGGGACCCAGGTGAACCCAGCGTCGAAATGGCAGGGACACAGCAGGACACAGCGGGGATAAAAGCGAGGACACAGCGGAACACAGCGTGGGACACAGCGAGGACACAGCGAGGACACAGCGAGGACACAGCGGGACAAGGCGGGGACACACCCGTAGACACAGCGGGACAGTGGCGGACACAGCGGGACACAGCGGGGAACACAGCGAGGACACAGCGGGACCCAGGGCGACACAGCGTCGATACAGCGGGGACACAGCGTTACACAGCGTGGTACACAGCTGTGAACACAACGGGACACAGTGGGGGCACAGCGGGACACAGCGGGACACAGTGGAACGCAGCAGGGACAAAGCTTGAGACACAGCGGGGTACAGAGCGGGAGACAGCGGGGGACACAGCGAGGACACAGCGGTACACAGCGCTGACACTGCGGGGCACACAGCGGTACACAGCGGGGAACACAGCGGGGGACACAGCGGGACACAGAGGGACACAGCGGGGGACACAGGGGGGACACAGCGGGACACAGTGGGGGACACAGCGAGGACACATTGGGACACAGCAGGGACACAGCGGGACGCAGCGGGGGACACAGCAGTACACATCGGGACACAGCGGGACACAGCGAGGGACGCAGAGGGGTACACAGCGGGATAAAGCGGGGAACACAGCGAGGACACAACGGGGATCAAGCGGGACACAGCGTCGATACAGCGGGAACACAGCGGGACACAGCGGGGGTACACAGCTGGGGGACACAGCGGGACACAGCGGGGGGACACAGCGGGGACACAGCGGGGAACACAGGGAAGACATAGCGGGACCCA
>NW_012294238.1:0-5937 GCF_000151885.1 Dipodomys ordii | reverse complement strand
TTGAGAAGCTGAAGGAGAAGCAGAAGCAGAATGAGAATCTTAAGCAGAAGGAGAAGCAGAAGAAACAGAAGAAGTAGAAGCAGTAGCAGTTGTAGCTGAAGCAGAAGGAGAAGCCGAAGGAAAAGCAGAAGAACAAGAAGGAGAAGGAGAAACAAGGAGAAGCAGAAGGAGAAGCAGAAAGAGACGCAGGTAAAGCAGAATAAGAAGAACCAGAAGGAGAATCAGAAGGAGAAGCAGAAGAAGGAGAAGGAGAAGAAGAAGAAGATGAAGAATGAGAAGCAGAAGAAGCAGAAGCAGAAGGAGAAGAAGGAAAAGCAGAAGAAGCAGAAGCAAAAGGAGAAGCAAAAGAAGGAGAAGGAGAAGGACAAGCAGAAGCAGAAGAAGAAGCATAAGGACAAGCACAAGCAGAAGGAGATGCAGAAGGAGAAGCAGGAGAAGCAGAAGAAGCAGAAGCTGAAGGAGAAGCAGAAGTAGGAGAAGGAGAAGCAGGAGAAGCAGAAGGAGAAGGAGAAGCGGAATGAGAAGCAGAAAGAGAAGCAGGAGAAGCACAAGAAAAAGAAGCAGGAGAAGCCGAAAGAGAAGAAGCAGAAGAAGCAGAAGAAGCAGAAGCAGAAGTAGAAGCAGAAGCAGAAGCAGCAGAAGAAGTAGAACCAGAAATTCAGGCAGGAGAAACAGAAGAAGCAGAGCAGAAGCAGAAGGAGAAGCTAAAAGAGAAGCAGAAGAAGAAGTAGAAGAACCAGCAGTAGGAGAAGCAGCAGAAGAAGCAGAAAAACAAGCAGGAGAAGCAGAAGCAGAAAGAGAAGCAGAAGAAGAAGAAGAAGAAGAAGAAGAAGAAGAAGAAGAAGAAGAAGAAGAAAAAGAAGAAGAAGAAGAAGAAGAAGAAGCAGTAGAAGCATAAGAAGCAGAAGCAGGAGAAGCAGAATCAGAAGAAAAAGAAGCATAAGAAGCAGAAGCAGAGTGAGAAACAGAAGAAGGAGAAGGAGCAGCAGAAGGTGAAGCAGAAGGAGATGCAGAAGCAGAAAGAGAAGCAGAAACAGATGGAGAAGAAGAAAGAGAAGTTGGAGAATCAGAAGAATCAGAAGCAGAAGCAGAAAGAGAACAGAAGAAGGAGAAGGAGAAGCAGAAGGAGAAGGACAAGTAGGAGAAGCAGAAGATGCAGAAGCGGGAGAAGCAGAAGAAGAAGATGAAGACACAGAAGAAGGAGAAGGAGCAGAAGGAGAAGCAGAATGAGAAGCAGAAGAAGCAGTAGCAGGAGAAGCAGAAGCAGAAGAAACAGAAGAAGACCAAGAACCAGAAGGAGAACCTGAAGCAGAAGGAGAAGCAGAAGCAGCAGAAGCTGGAAAAGCAGAAGCAGAAGAAACAGAACAAGCAGAAGAAGCAGAAGCAGAATGAAAAGCAGAAGAAGAAGAAGGAGAAAGAGAAGGATTAGGAGTAGGAGGAGCAGAAGCAGAATAAGAAGCAGAAAGAGAAGCAGAATGAGAAGCAGAAGGAGAAACAGAAGAAGCAGGAGAAGCAGAAGCAGAAGCAGAATGAGAAGCACAAGAAGGAGAAATTGAAGGAGAAGGAGAATGAGACGGAGAAGCAGAAGGAGAAGTAGGAGAAGCAGAAGAAGAAGAAACAGAAGAAGGAGAAGAGCAGAAGCAGAAGCAGAAGGAGAAGCAGAAGCAGAAGGAGAAGCAGAAGAAGCAGAAGCTGAAGCAGAAGAAGAAGAAACAGAAAAAGCAGAAGAAGCAGAAGAAGAAGCAGCAGGAGAAGCAGATGAAGAAGAAGGAGAAAGAGAAGGATTAGGCGTAGGAGAAACAGAAGGATAAGCAGAAGCAGAAAGAGAAGGAGAAGGAGAAGCAGGAGAAGCAGAAGGAGCAGAAGCAGGAAAAGCAGAAGCATAATGAAAGGCAGAAGAAGGAGAAATTGAAACAGAAGAAGATGCAGAAGGAGAAGCAGAAGCAGAAGCAGTAGTAGAAGCAGAAGAAGGAGAAGCAGAAGGAGAAGCATAAAGAGAAACAGAAGGAGAAGCAGGAGAAGCAGAAGCAGGAGAAGCAGAATCAGAAGAATTAGAAGAAGGAGAACAAGCAGATGCAGGAAGAGAAGCCGAAACAGAAGGAGAAGCAGAAATAGAAGCAGAAGAAGACGAAGAAGCAAAAGGAGAACCTGAAGCAGAAGGAGAAGCTGGAGAGGCAGAAGAAGAAGAATCTGGAGAAGAAGAAGGAGAACCAGAAGGAGAAGCAGAAGCAGAAAGAGAAGCAAAAGCAGAAGGAGAAGCAGAAGAAACAGAAGAAGCAGAAGCAGTAGCAGAAGAAGCTGAAGATGCAGAAGCAGAAAGAGAAGCAGAAGGAATAGCAGAAGAACGAGAAGGAGAAACAGAAGGAGAAGCAGAAGGAGAAGCAGGAAAAGAAGAAGAAGCAGAAGCAGACGGAGAAGCAGAAGAAGGAGAAGGAGAAGCCGGAGCAGAAGAAGAAGCAGGAGGAAAAGCAGGAGAAGCAGAAGAAGCAGAAGCAGAAGAAAAAGCAGAAGTAGGAGAAGGAGAAGGAAGGGCAGCAGAAGCAATACAAAAGCAGAAGGAGAAGCAGAAGGATGAGAAGAAGAAAGAGAAGCAGGAAAAGCACAAATGCAGTATCAGGAGAAGCAGCAGCAGGAGAAGCAGAAGCAGAAAAAGATGCAGAACGAGAAGCAGGAGAAGCAGAAGAAGCAGAAGGAGAAGCAGAAGTAGGAGAAGGAGAAGGAGAAGGAAGGGCAGCAGAAGCAATAGCAGAAGCAGAAGGAGAAGCAGAAGCAGAATGAGAAGCAGAAAGAGAAGCAGTAGAAGCAGAAGAAGTAGGAAAAGCAGAAGTAGAAGAAAGAGAAGAAGAAGAAGAAGAAGAAGAAGAAGAAGAAGAAGAAGAAGAAGAAGAAGAAGAAGAAGAAGAAGAAGAAGAAGAAGAAGAAGAAGAGGAAGAAGAAGAGGAAGCAGCAGCATAAGGAGCAGCATAAGGAGAAGCATTAGAAGCAGAAGCAGCAGAAGCAGAAGCAGAAGAAAAAGAATAAGCAAAAGAAGCAGAAGCAGAAGCAGTGGGAGAAGCAGAAGAAGGAGAAGGAGAAGGAGCAGCAGAAGGAGAAGCAGAAGCAGAAAGAGAAGCAGAAACAGAAGGAGAACACGAAGGAGAAGCAGGAGAATCAGAAGAAGCAGAAGTAGAAGCAGAAAGAGGAGAAGAACGAGAAGCAGAATTAGAATCAGAAGAAACAGAAGAAGAAGAAGCAGAAGAAACAGAAGCAAAAGAAAGAGAAGAAGGAGAAGAGCGGAAGCAGAAGGAGAAGCAGAGGCAGAAGGAGAAGCAGAAAGAGAAGCAGGAGAAGCAGAAGAAGAAGACGGAGAAGGCGAAAGAGAAGGATTAGGAGTAGGAGAAGCAAAAGGATAAGCAGAAGCAGAAAGAGACGCAGAAGGAGAAGCAGCACGAGAAGTAGGAGAACCAGGAGAAGCAGAAGCAGGAGAAGCAGAAGAAACAGAAGACGCAGAAGCAGAATGAGAAGCAGAAGGGGAAATTGAAGCAGAAGCAGAAGGAGAAGCAGAAGAAGGAGAAGGAGAAGCAGAAAGAGAAGCAGAAAGAGAAGCAGAACGAGAAGCTGGAGAAGCAGAAGCAGGAGAAGCAGAAGCAGAAGAAACAGAAGGAGAAGAAGCAGAAGCAGAAAGAGAAGCAGAAAGAGAAGGAAAAGCAGAAAGAGAAGCAGGAGAAACAGAAGAAGCAGCAGCAGGAGAAGCAGAAGCAGAAGAAGCCGAAGAAGCAGAAGCAGAACCTGAAGCAGAAGGAGAAGCAGGAGAAGCAGAATCTGGAGAAGCAGAAGGAGAAGCAGAAGCAGAAAGAGAAGCAAAAGCAGAAGGAGAAGCAGAACTAGAAGCAGAAGAAACAGAAGAAGCAGAGGCAGTAGCAGAAGAAGCAGAAGATGCAGAAGCAGAAGGAGAAGCAGAAGGAAAAGCAGAAGAACGAGAAGGTGAAGGAGAAGGAGAAACAGAAGGAGAAGCAGAAAAAGAAGCAGAAGTAGAAGCAGGAGATGCAGAAACAGGAGAAGCATAAGCAGAACATACAGGAGAAGGACAAGAAGCAGAAGCAGAAGGAGAAGCAGAAAGACAAGGAGGGGAAGCAGAAGAAGCAGAAGCAGGGGAAGGAGAAGCATAAGAATCCGAAGAAGCAGAAGCAGAACCTGAAGCAGAAGGAGAAGCAGGAGAAGCAGAAGAATCAGAATCTGGAGAAGCAGAATGAGAAGCAGAAGGAGAAGCAGAAGCAGAAAGAGAATCAAAAGCAGAAGGAGAAGCAGAAAAAAACAGAAGAAGTAGAAGTACTAGCAGTTGTAGCAGAAGCAGAAGGAGAAGCAGAAGGAAAAGCAGAAGAACAAGAAGGAGAAGGAGAAACAGAAGGAGAAGCAGAAGGAGAATCAGAAGGAGAAGCAGAAGAAGGAGAAGGAGAAGCAGAAGCAGAGGAAGATGCAGAAGGAGAAGCAGGAGAACCAGAAGAAGCAGAAGCAGAAGAAGAAGCAGGAAAAGCAGAAGAAGCCCAAGCAAAAGGAGAAGCAAAAGAAGGAGAAGGAGAAGCAGAGGCAGAAGAAGAAGCATAAGGACAAGCACAAGCAGAAGGAGATGAAGAAGGAGAAGCAGGAGAAGCAGAAGAAGCAGAATCTGAAGGAGAAGCAGAAGTAGGAGAAGGAGAAGGAAGAGAAGCAGAAGCAGAAGGAGAAGCAGAAGCGGAATGAGAAGTAGAAAGTGAAGCAGGAGAAGTACAAGATGCAGAAGCAGGAGAAGCCGAAAGAGAAGAAGTAGAAGAAGCAGAAACTGAAGCAGAAGGAGAAGCAGAAGCGGAAAGAGAAGCAGCAGAAGAATTAGAACCAGAAATTCAGGCAGGAGAAACAGAAGAAGCAGAAGCAGAAAGAGAAGCAAAAAGAAAAGCAGAAAGAGAAGTAGAAGAAGCAGCAGAAGGAGAAGCAGCAGAAGAAGCAGAAAAACAAGCAAGAGAAGCAGAAGCAGAAAGAGAAGTAGAAGCAGAAGAATCAGAAGAAGCAGAAGCAGAAGAAGAAGCAGTAGAAGCATAAGAAGCAGAAGCAGGAGAAGCAGAAGCAGAAGAAATAAAGAAGCATAAGATGCAGAAGCCGAAGCAGAGGGAGAAACAGAAGAAGCAGAAGCAGAGGCAGAAAGAGAAGCAGAAGAAGGAGAAGGAGAAGCAGAAGCAGAAGGACAAGCAGGAGAAGCAGAAGAAGCAGAAGCGGGAGAAGCAGCAGAAGAAGAAGAAACAGAAGAAGAAGAAGGAGCGGAAGGAGAAGCAGAAGTAGAAGGAGAAGCAGAAAGAGAAGCAGAAGACGCAGTAGCAGGAGAAGCAGAAGCAGAAGAAACAGAGGAAGCCCAAGAAGCAGAAGGAGAACCTGAAGCAGAAGGGGAAGCAGAAGCAGCAGACGCTGGAAAAGCAGAAGCAGAAGAAATAGAACAAGCAGGAGAAGCAGTAGCAGAAGCAGAACGAGAAGCAGAAGAAGAAGAAGGAGAAAGAGAAGGATTAGGAGTAGGAGGAGCAGAAGCATAATTAGAAGCAGAAAGAGAAGCAGAAGGAGAAACAGAAGAAGCAGAAACAGGAGAAGAAGAAGCAGAAGCAGAATGAGAAGCACAAGAAGGAGAAATTGAAGGAGAAGGAGAATGAGACGGAGAAGCAGAAAGAGAAGTAGGAGAAGCAGAAGAAGAAGATTCAGGAGAAGCAGAAGCCGAAGAAACAGAAGAAGGAGAAGAGCAGAAGCAGAAGGAGAAGCAGAAGAAGCAGAAGCTGAAGCAGAAGAAGAAGAAACAGAAAAAGCAGAAGAAGCAGAAGAAGAAGCAGCAGGAGAAGCAGAAGAAGAAGAAGGAGAAGGAGAACGAGAAGTATTAGGAGTAGGAGAAACAGAAGGATAAGCAGAAGCAGAAAGAGAAGGAGAATGAGAAGGAGAAGCAGA
>NW_012294237.1:0-5938 GCF_000151885.1 Dipodomys ordii | reverse complement strand
TCACACAGCCGGGACACAGCCGGGACACAGCGGAACACAGTGGGGAAAGAGCGGGACAAAGCGTGACACAGCGGGACACAGCGGGGTACACAGCAGGACTCACGGGGGACACAGCTGGGCACACAGTAGGACACACGGTGGACACAGCGAGGACACAGCGGGACACAGTGAGGACACAGCGGGACACAGCGGGGGAAACAGCGGGACACAATGTGGACACAGCAGTTGACACAGCGGGACACAGCGGGGGACAGAGGGGGACACAGCGGGGGACACAGGGAAGACACATTGGGACACAGCGGGGACACAGCGGGACTCAGCGGGGAACACTGCAGTACACAGCGGGACACAGCTGGACAGAGAGGGGGACACAGTGGGACAGAGCAGGGGACACAGGAGGGGACACAGAGGGACTCAGCTGGACACAGCGGAGGACACAGGGGGACACAGCGGGACACAGGGGGGATACAGCGAGGACACATTGGGACACAGCGGGGACACAGCGGGACAGAGAGGGGGACACAGCAGTACACAGCGGGACACAGCAGTGACACAGCTAGACACAGCGGGGTACACAGCGGGACACACTGAGCACACAGCGGGGACACAGTGGAGAAAGAGCGGGACACAGCGTGACACAGCGGGTCACAGCGGGGTACACAGAGGGACACACGGGGAACACAGTGTGGACACAGCGGGACACAGCAGGACACAGAGGGGGACACAGTGGAACAGAGAAGAGGACACAGCAGGAAACACAGCGGGACACAGCGGGACACAGCGGGGGAAACAGGGGGGACCCAGCGGGACACAGCAGGGGACACGGCACGGACACATTGGGACACAGCGGGGACACAGCAGGACTCAGCGGGGGACACAGCAGTACACAGCGGGACACAGCGGGACACAGCGGGTGACACAGATGGGTAAACAGCGGGACACAGCGGGGAACACTGCGAGGACACAGCGGGACCAAGCGGGACACAGAGTCGATACAGCGTGGACACAGCGGGACACAGCGGGGTACACAGCTGGGGACACAGCGGGACACAGCAGGACACAGCGGGGACACAGTGGGACACAGCAAGGACACAGCGGGACACAGCGGGACACTGTGGGGCACAGCGGGGGACACACGGGACACAGCGCGGGACACTGGGAGGACCCAGCGGGACACAGCGGGGGACA
The DNA here is from genome assembly GCF_000151885.1 of Dipodomys ordii. Taxonomy (NCBI): domain Eukaryota; kingdom Metazoa; phylum Chordata; class Mammalia; order Rodentia; family Heteromyidae; genus Dipodomys; species Dipodomys ordii. The sequence continues at coordinate 4,750 of NW_012294237.1, read as the reverse complement.
CAGCAGGACACAGCGGGACACAGCGAGACACAGCAGGACACAGCGTGAAACAGCGGTGAACCTGAAGGGACACAGCGGGACACAGCGGGGGACACAGCGGGACCCAGCGGGACACAGCGGGGGACACTGCAGGACACAGCGGGGACAAAGCGGGACACAGCGGGGGACACAGCAGGGACAAAGCGTGACACAGTGGGGGACACAGCGAGGACACAGCGGGACACAGCGGTGACACAGCGGGACTCAGCTGGGGACACTGCGGGACACATCGTGACACAGCGGGGACACAGCAAGGACACATCGGGGGACACAGCAAGACACAGCCGGACACAGCCGGGGACACAGAGGGACACAGAGAGAGACACAGCGGGGGACCCAGCGGGACCCAGCGGAGAACAAAGCGAGGACACAGCGGGACCCAGCGGGACACAGCGTCGATAGAGCAGGGACACAGAGGGACACAGCGGTGACACAGGGGGACTCAGCGGGGGATACTGCGGGACACAGTGGGGAACACAGAGAGGACACAGCAGGACCCAGCGGGACAAAGTGTCGATACAGCGGGAGCACAGCGGGACACAGCGGGGTACACAGCTGATGACACAACGGGACACAGTGGGGGACACAGCGGCACACAGCGGGGCACAGCGGGGACAAAACGGGAGACTCAGTGGGGAACAGAGCAGGACACAGCGGGGGACACAGGGAGGACACAGTGGGGACACAGCGAGACTCAGCCGGGGACACAGCGGGGGAAAAAGCGGGACACAACGGGACACAGTGGGACACAGCGGGACACAGCCGGGTCACTGCGGGGACACAGCGGGACACAGTGGGGGACAAAGCGGGACACAGCGGGACACAGCCGGACACGGCGGGGGACACAGCGGGACACAGAGGGGGACACAGCGAGGACACAGTGGGACACAGCGGGACACAGCGGGGGACACAGCGAGGACACAGCAGTACACAGCGTGGGAAACAGCGAGGACACAGCGGGACACAGCGAGACACAGAGGGACACATTGGGGACACAGAAGTAGACACAGCGAGACACAGCGGGGGACACAGCGGGACACAGCGGGGAACACAGCGGGGACACTGCGGGACACAGCGGGGACACAGCGGGGACACTGCGGGAACATAGTGGGACACAGCGGGGCACACAGCGGGACACAGCGGGACACAGCTTGGGACACAGCGGGAACACAGCAGGACACAGCGGGGGATACAGCGAGGACACAGCGGGACACAGCAGGACACAGTGTGGGACAAAGCGGGAGACAGCAGGGGACACAGCGAGGACACAGCGGGACACAGCGGCGACACGTAGAGGACTCAGCGGGGGACACAGTGGGGGACAGAGCGGGACACAGCGGGACACTGCGGGGCACAGCGGGGGACACAGAGGGACACAGCGGGGGACCCAGCGGGACACAGCGGGACACAGCTGGACACTGCGGGGCACAGCGGGGGATACAGCGGGACACAGCGGGGGACACAGGGAGGACACAGCTTAACACAGCATGGGACAAAGCGAGGACACAGCGGGACACAGCGAGACACAGCGGGACACAGCCGGGACCCAGCAGTGGACACAGCGGGACACAGCGGGGGACAAAGCGGGACACCACGGAACACAGCAGGACACAGTGTGATACAGCGGTGAACCTGCGGGGACACAGCGGGACACAGCGGGGGACACAGCGGGACACAGCGGGGACACAGCGGGGACACAGCGGGACACAGCAGGTCACAGCAGGGGACACAGTGGGACACAGCGGGACACAGTGGGGGACACAGCAGGGACACAGTGGGACACAGTAGGACACAGCGTGGGACAAAGCGGGAGACAGCAGAGGACACAGCGAGGACACAGCTGGACACAGCGGGGACACAGAGGGGACTCAGCAGGGGACATAGAGGGAAAAAAGCGGGACACCACGGGACACAGTAGGACACAGCGGGACACAGCGGGGACACTGCGGGACACAGCCAGGAGACACAGCGGTGGACAGCGGGGGACAGAGAATGGACACAGCGGGACACAGAGGGGACACAGCTGGACACAGAGGGGTTCACAGCGGGACACAGCGGACACACAGAGGGGACAGAGCTGGACACAGAGGCACACAGAGGGGACAGAGCGTGACACAGGTGGACACTGAGGGAGACAGAGCGAGGACACACCCGGACACAGCGAAACAAAGCGTGACACAGTGGGGACACAGCAGGGGACACAGCGGGACACAGTGGGGGACACAGCGGGACACAGCGGGGGTACACAGCATGGACAAAGATGGACACAGCGGGGAACACAGCGAGGACACAGCGGGACACAGCGGTGACACAGCGGGACATAGCTGGGGACACTTTGGGACACAGCGGGACACAGAGGGACACAGCAAGGACACAGCGGGGGACAGTTGGGGACCCAGCGGGACACAGCAAGGCACAACGGGGTCACAGCAGTGGACACAGCAGGACACAGCGGGGGACACAGCGGTACACAGCGGGGGACACAGCGGTACACAGCGGGACACAGGGGGGAACACAGCGGGACACAGCGGGGACACAGCAGGGGACACAGCGGGACACAGCGGAGACACAGCGGGGACACAGCGGGACACAGCAGGACACAGCGGAGGACACAGCGGGACACAGCAGGACACAGCGGGGGACACTGCAGGGACACCTTGGGACACAGTAGGACACAGCGTAGGACAAAGCGGGAGACAGCAGAGCACACAGCGAGGACACAGCTGGACACAGCGGGGACACAGAGGGGACTCAGCAGGGGACATAGTGGGAAAAAAACGGGACACCACGGGACACAGTAGGACACAACGGGACACAGCGGGGGACACAGTAGGACAGGGCGGGGGACACAGAGGGGGACAGAGGGGGACACCACGAATAACAGAGCAAGGACACAGCGGGACCCAGCGTGACACAGCCTCGATACAGCGGGATTCACAGCGTTACACAGCAGGTGACACAAAGGGACACAGTGGTGGACACAGCGGGACACAGCGGGACAGAGTGGGACACAGACGGGATAAAGCGTGAGACACAGCGTGGGACACAGCGGGAGACAGCGCGGGATACAGCGAGGACACAGCTGGACACAGTGGGGACACAGCGGGGACTCACCTGGGGACACAGCGGGGGACAAAGCGGGACACCACGGAACACAGCGGGACACAGCGCGAAATAGCGGTGACCCTTCGGGGACACAGCGGGACACAGCGGGGGACACAGCGGGACACAGCGGGTGACACAGCAGAACACAGTGGGGGACACAGCGAAGACACAGTGGGACACAGCAAGACACAGCATCGAAACAGCGGGGACACAGCGGTACACAGCGGGGTACACAGCAGGGGACACAACGGGACACAGCGGGGGACACAGCGAGGACACAGTGGGACACAGCAGGACACAGCGGGGACACTGCGGGAACATAGCGGGACACAGCGGGGACACAGCGGGACACAGCTTGGGACACAGCGGGGATACAGCGGGACACAGCGGGGGACACAGCTAGGACACAGCGGGACACAGCGGGACACAATGGGGACCCAAAGGGGACTCAGCGGGGGAAACAGCGGGGAAAAAAAGGGACACCATGGGACACAGTGTGACACAGCAGGACACAGAGGGAACACTGCGTCGACACAGCGGGACACAGCAAGGCACAACGGGGTCACAGCAGTGGACACAGCGGGACACAGCGGGGGACACAGTGGGACACAGCGGGGGACACAGGGACACAGAGGGGACACAGCGGGGGACACAGCGGGACACAGCGGAGACACAGCGGGGACACAGCGGGACCCAGCAGGACACAGCGGGGGACACAGCGGGACACAGTGGGGGACACTGCAGGGACACATTGGGACACAGTAGGACACAGCGTGGGACAAAGCAGGAGACAGCGGAGGACACAGCGAGGACACAGCTGGACACAGCGGGGACACAGAGGGGACTCAGCAGGGGACATAGAGGGAAAAAAGCAGGACACCACGGGACACAGTAGGACACAGCGGGACACAGCGGAGACACTGCGGGACACAGCCAGGGGACACAGCGGTGGACAGCGGGGGACAGAGAAGGGACACAGCGGGACACAGAGGGGACACAGCTGGACACAGAAGGGTACACAGCGGGACATAGTGGACACACAGCGGGGACAGAGCTGGACACAGAGGGACACAGAAGGGACAGAGCGTGACACAGCTGGACACTGAGGGAGACAGAGCGAGGACACAGCCGGACACAGCGAAACACAGCGTGACACAGTGGGGACACAGCAGGGGACACAGCAGGACACAGTGGGGGACACAGCGGGACACAGCGGGACACAGAGGGGACAAAGCGGGACACAGCGGGGGACACAGCGAGGACACAGCGGGGGACACAGCGGGACACAGCGGGACACAACGGGGACAAAGCGGGACACAGCGGGGGACACAGCGAGGACACAGCGTGACACAGAGGTGACAAAGCGGGACACAGCGGGGGACACAGCGAGGACACAGCAGGACACAGCGGTGACAAAGCGGGACACAGCGGGGCACACAGCGGGACACAGCGGGACACAGCGTCGATAGAGCGGGGACACAGAGGTGACACAGCGGGACTCAGCGGGGGACACTGCGGGACCCAACGGGACCCAGCGGGGACACAGCAAGGACACAGCAGGGGACACAGCGGGACACAGCGGGACCCAGCGGGGGACACAGCGATG
>NW_012294236.1:0-5939 GCF_000151885.1 Dipodomys ordii | reverse complement strand
TCATGTTCCTCTCTGCCCCCCACTGTGTCCCCCGCTGATTCCTCTATGTGTCGCCGCTGTGTCCCGCTGTGTCCTCGCTGTGTCCCCTGCTGTCCCCCTCTTTGTCCCACGCTTTGTCCCCGCTGGGTCCCGCTGTGTCCCGCTCTGTCCCCCACTGTGTCCCCCGCTGAGTCCTCTATGTGTCGCCGCGGTGTCCCGCTGTGTCCTCGCTGTGTCCCCTGCTGTCTCCCACTTTGTCCCACGCTGTGTCACGCTGTGTTCCGCTGTGTCCTTGCTGTGTCCCCCGCTGTGTCCTGCTGTGTTCCAGCTGTGTCCCAAGCTGTGTCCCGCTGTGTCCCGCTGTGTGCCCCGCTGTGTCCCACTATGTTCCCGCAGTGTCCCTGCTGTGTCCCCGCTGTGTCCTCGCTGTGTTCCCCGCTGTGTCACGCTGTGTCCCCCGCTGTGTCCCGCTGTGTCTACTGCTGTGTCCCCACTGTGTCCCCCTGTGTCTCGCTGTGTCCCGCTGTGTCCTCGCTGTTTCCCATGCTGTGTTCTGCTGTGTCCTCGCTGTGTCCCCCGCTGTGTCCCGTTGTGTCCCCAGCTGTGTACCCCGCTGTGTCCCGCTGTGTCCCCGCTGTATCGACGTTGTATCCCTCTTGGTCCCGCTGTGTCCTCGCTGTGTTCCCCGCTGTGTCCTGCTGTTTATCCCTCTGTGTCCCCCGCTGTGTCCCGCTGTGTCCCGCTGTGTACTGTTGTGTCCCCCGCTGAGTCCTGCTGTATCCCCGCTGTGTCCCAATGTGTCCTCGCTGTGTCCCGCGCTGGGTCCCGCTGGGTCCCCGCTGTGTCCCAATGTGTCCTCGCTGTTTCCCACGCTGTGTTCTGCTGTGTCCTCGCTGTGTCCCCAGCTGTGTCCCGCTGTGTCCCCGCTGTATCGACGCTGTGTCCCGCTTGGTCCGGCTGTGTCCCCCTGTGTCCTCCGCTGTGCCCCACTGTGTCCCGCTGTCTCCCCCGCTGTGTCCCTATGTGTCCCACGCTTTGTCCCCCTGTGTCCCCGCAGTTTCCCCGCTGTGTCCCGCTGTTTCCCCACTGTGTTCTGTGGTGTTCCGCTTTGTCCCCCGCTGTGTCCCCCGGTGAGTCGCCGCTGTTTCCCCGCTTTGTCCCGCTGAGTCCTCCATGTGTCCCCCGCTGTGTCCCGCTGTGTCCCTCGCTGTGTCCCGCTGTGTCCACTGCTGGGTCCCGGCTGTGTCCCACTGTGTCCAGCTGTGTCCGGCTGTGTCCTCACTGTGTCCCACTCTGTGTTCCGCTGTGTCCTCGCTCTGTCCCCCGCTGTGTCCCGCTGTGTCCCCCGCTGTGCCCTGCAGTGTCCCGCTCTGTCCCGCTGTGTCCTCGCTGTGTCCCGCTGTGTCCCCGCTGTGTCCCCGCTGTCTCCAGCTCTGTCCCCTGCTGTGTCAAACGCTTTGTCCCCGCTGTGTCCCACTGCATCCCGCTGTGTCCCGCTGTGCCCCCACTGTGTCCCGTTGTGTCCACAGCTTTGTACCATGCTGTGTAACGCTGTGTCTCCGCTGTATCGACGCTGTGTCCCGCTAGGTCCCACTGTGTCCTCGCTGTATTCCCCGCTGTGTCCAGCTGTTCCCCCACTGTATCCCCCTCTGTTTCCTGCTGTGTCCCCCGCCGTGTCCCGCTGTGTCCCGCTGAGTCTCCGCTGTGTCCGGCTGTGTCCCGCTGTGTCCCCCACTGTGTCCCGCAGTGACCCAGCTGTGTCCCGCTGTGTCCCCGCTGTATCGACGCTATGTACCGCTGGGTCCTGCTGTGTCCTCTCTGTGTTCCCCACTGTGTCCCGCTGTGTCCCCCGCTGTGTCCCGCTGTGTCCCGCTGTGTCCCCCGCTGTGTCCTTGCTGTGTCCCCGCTGGGTCCCGCTGGGTCCCGCAGTGTCCCCCGCTGAGTCCCGCTGTGTCCCCTGCTGTGTCCCCACTGTGTCACGCTGTGTTTCGCTGTGTCCAGCTGTGTCCTCGCTCTGTCTCCCTCAGTGTCCAGCTGTGTCACGCTCTGTACCTTCTGTGTCCCTCTGTGTCCAGCTCTGTCCCCGCTGTGTGTCCGCTGTGTCCCGCTGTGTACCCTTCTGTGTCCAGCTGTGTCCCCTCTGTGTCCCGCTGTGTCCCTTCTCTGTCCCCCGCTGTCCACCGCTGTGTCCCCTGGCTGTGTCCCGCAGTGTCCCCGCTGTGTCCTACTGTGTCCCGTGGTGTCCCGATTTTTTCCCACTATGTCCCGTGCTGAGTCCCCTCTGTGTCCCCGCTGTGTCTAGCTGTGTCCTCGCTGTGTCCTCTGCTGTCTCCCGCTTTGTCTACGCTGTGTCTACTGTGTCCCAATGTGTCCCTGCAGTGTCCCACGCTGTGTCCCGCTGTGTCCCGCTGTGTCCCCCGCTGTGTCCTGCTGGGTCACGCTGTGTCCCCGCTGTGTCTCCGCTGTGTCCCGCTGTGTACCCCGCTGTGTCCCCGCTGTGTCCCCCTGTGTCCCCCGCTGTGTCCCGCTGTGTCCCCCGCTGTGTCCTGCTTTGTCCACTGCTGTGACCCCGTTGTGCCGTGCTGTGTCCCGCTGTGTCCCCCACTGTCCCCCGCTGTGTCCTTGCTGTGTCCCTCTGTGTCCCACTGTGTCCCAAAGTGTCCCCAGCTGTGTCCCGCTGTGTCACCGCTGTGTCCCGCTGTGTCCTCGCTGTGTCCCCCACTGTGTCCTTCTTTGTCCCTGCTGTGTACCCCGCTGTGTCCCGCTGTGTCCCCCACTGTGTCCCGCTGTGTCCCCTGCTGTGTCCCCACTGTGTCACGCTTTGTTTCGCTGTGTCCGGCTGTGTCCTTGCTCTGTCTCCCTCAGTGTCCACCTGTGTCACGCTCTGTCCCCTCTGTGTCTCTCTGTGTCCAGCTCTGTCCCCGCTGTGTGTCCGCTGTGTCCCGCTGTGTACCTTTCTGTGTCCAGCTGTGTCCCCTCTGTGTCCCGCTGTGTCCCTTCTCTGTCCCCCGCTGTCTACCGCTGTGTCCCCTGGCTGTGTCCCGCAGTGTCCCCGCTGTGTCCCGCTGTGTCATACTGTGTCCCGTGGTGTCCCGCTTTTTTCCCTCTATGTCCCCTGCTGAGTCCCCTCTGTGTCCCCGCTGTGTCCAGCTGTGTCCTCGCTGTGTCCTCCGCTGTCTCCTGCTTTGTCCCACGCTGTTTCCTACTGTGTCCCAATGTGTCCCTGCAGTGTCCCCCGCTGTGTCCCGCTGTGTCCCCCGCTGTGTCCTGCTGGGTCCCGCTGTGTCCCCGCTGTGTCTCCGCTGTGTCCCGCTGTATCGCCCGCTGTGTCCCGCTGTGTCCACTGCTGTGACCCCGTTGTACCTTGCTGTGTCCCGCTGTGTCCCCCACTGTCCCCTGCTGTGTCCTTGCTGTGTCCCTCTGTGTCCCGCTGTGTCCCCCAGTGTCCCCAGCTGTGTCCCGCTGTGTCACCGCTGTGTCGCGCTGTGTCTCGCTGTGTCCCGCTGTGTCCTCGCTTTGTCCCATGCTGTGTCACGCTGTGTCCCGCTGGGTCCCCCGCTGTGTCCCGCTGTATCCCCCGCTGTGCCCCGCAGTGTCCCGCTGTGTCCCGCTCTGTCCCCCACTGTGTCCCCCGCTGAGTCCTCTATGTGTCGCCGCTGTGTCCCTCTGTGTCCTCGCTGTGTCCCCTGCTGTCTCCTGCTTTGTCCCACGCTGTGTCAAGCTGTGTCCCTCTGTGTCCTCGCTGTGTCCCCCGCTGTGTCCTGCTTTGTTCCCGCTGTGTCCCAAACTGTGTCCCGCTGTGTCCCGCTGTGTGCCCCGCTGTGTCCCACTATGTTCCCGCAGTGTCCCCGCTGTGTCCTCGCTGTGTTCCCCGCTTTGTCCCGCTGTGTCCCCCGCTGTGTCTCGCTGTGTCTACTGCTGTGTCCCCACTGTGTCCCGCTGTGTCTCGCTGTGTCCCGCTGTGTCCTCGCTGTTTCCCACGCTGTGTTCTGCTGTGTCATCGCTGTGTCCCCCGCTGTGTCCCGCTGTGTCCCATTGTGTCCTCGCTGTGTCCCCCTCTGTGTCCCGCTGTGTCCCCTGCCGTGTCCGGCTGTGTCCCGCTGTGTCCCACTGTGTCCCGCTTTGTACCCCACTGTGTCCCGCTGTGTCCCCGCAGTGACCCCGCTGTGTCCCTCTGTGTCCCACTGTGTCCCGTGCTGTCCCGCTTTTTCCCCCGCTGTGTCCCCGGCTGAGTCTCGCTGTGTCCCCACTGTGTCCTCTCTGTGTCCCCCGCTGTGTCCTGCTCTGTTTCCCCACTGAGTCTCCCGTTTTGTCCCCGCTGTGCCCCGCTGTGTCCCGCTGTGTCCCGCTGTGTCCCACACTGTGTCCCGTTGTGTCATCAGCTGTGTACCCCGCTGTGTCCCGCTGTGCTCCCGCTGTATCGACACTTTGTCCCGCTGGGTCCTGCTGTGTCCTCTCTGTGTTCCCCACTGTGTCCCGCTGTGTCCCCCGCTGTGTCCCCTGCTGTGTCCCCACTGTGTCTCGCTGTGTTTCGCTGTGTCCGGCTGTGTCCTCGCTCTGTCTCCCTCAGTGTCCAGCTGTGTCACGCTCTGTCCCTTCTGTGTCCCTCTGTGTCCAGCTCTGTCCCCGCTGTGTGTCCGCTGTGTCCCGCTGTGTACCCTTCTGTGTCCAGCTGTGTCCCCTCTGTGTCCCGCTGTGTCCCTTCTCTTTCCCCCGCTGTCCACCGCTGTGTCCCCTGGCTGTGTCCCGCAGTGTCCCCGCTGTGTCCCGCTGTGTCCTACTGTGTCCCGTGGTGTCCCGCTTTTTTTCCTCTATGTCCCCTGCTGAGTCCCCTCTGTGTCCCCGCTGTGTCCAGCTCTGTCCTCGCTGTGTCCTCCGCTGTCTCCTGCTTTGTCCCACGCTGTGTCCTACTGTGTCCCAATGTGTCCCTGCAGTGTCCCCCGCTGTGTCCCGCTGTGTCCCGCTGTGTCCTGCTGGGTCCCGCTGGGTCCCCGCTGTGTCTCCGCTGTGTCCCGCTGTGTCCCCCGCTGTGTCCCCTCTGTGTCCCCTGTGTCCCCCGCTGTGTCCCACTGTGTCCCCCGCTGTGTCCCGCTGTGTCCACTGCTGTGACCCCGTTGTGCCTTGCTGTGTCCCGCTGTGTCCCGCTGTGTCCCCCGCTTTGTCCCGCTGTGTCGACGCAGTGTTCCCTCTGTTTCCTGCTGTGTCACACTGTGTCCCATGGTGTCCCGCTTTTTCCCCCGCTGTTTCCCCCACTGAGTCCCCTTTGTGTCCCCATTGTGTCCCGCTGTGTCCCGTTGTGTCCTAGCTGTGTCCCCCGCTGTGTCCCGCTGTATCCCCGCTGTGTCCCAAGCTGTGTCCCGCTGTGTCCCGCTGTGTACCCCGCTGTGTCCCGCTATGGTCCCGCAGTGTCCCCGCTGTGTCCTGCTGTGTCCCACTGTGTCCTCGCTGTGTCCCCCGCTTTGTCCCGAAGTGTCGCCAGCTGTGTACCCCGCTGTGTACCGCTGTGTCCCCGCTGTTTCGATGCTGTGTCTTGCTGTGTCCCACTGTGTCTTCGCTGTGTCCCCCACTGTGTTCTGCTGTGTCACCCGCTGTGTCCCGCTGTGTCCCCTGCTGTGTCCTGCTGTGTCCCCGAAGGGTCACCGCTGTTTCGCGCTGTGTCCCGCTGTGTTCCGTGGTGTCCCGCTTTGTCCCCCGCTGTGTCCCCAGCTGTGTCCCCGCTGTGTCCCCGCTGTGTCCCGCTGTGTCCTCACTGTGTCCCCCGCTGTCTCCCGCTCTGTCCCCCGCTGTGTCTCACGCTTTATCCCGTCTGTGTCCCACTCTGTACCGCTGTGTCCCGCTGTGTCCACCACTGTGTCCCTTTGTGTCCCCAGCTGTGTAACCCGCTGTGTAACGCTGTGAATCCCGCTGTATCGAAGCTGTGTCCCGCTGGGTCCCGCTGTGTCCTTGCTCTGTTATTCTGA
>NW_012294235.1:0-5939 GCF_000151885.1 Dipodomys ordii | reverse complement strand
AGCGGGACCCAGCAGGACACAGCGTCGATACAGCGGGGACACAGCAGAACACAGCGGGGTACACAGCTGGGGACACAGCGGGACACAGCGGGGGACACAGCGAGGACACAGCGGGACACAGCGGGGGACACAGCGAGGACACAGCGGGACACAGCGGGACACAGCGTCGATAATGGCGGGGACACAGCGGGACACAGCGGGGTACACAGCTGGGGACACAACGGGACACAGCGGGTACATCGTGGGACACAGCGGAACACAGCGGGGGACAGAGCGGGACACAGCAGGGTAAACAGCAGGGGACACAGCGGGACACAGCGGGGGACACAGGGGAGACACTGCGGGACACAGCGGGGGACACAGCGAGGACACAATGGGACACAGCGGGGAAACAGCCGGACTCAGCGTGGGACACAGCGGGTGACAAAGCCGGACACCACGGGACACAGTGTGACACAGCGAGACACAGCGGGGACACTGCATGGACACAGGAGAACACACCCAGGGACACAGCAGGACACAGCAGGACACAGCGGGGGACACAGCGGGAAACAGCAGGGGAGAGAGAGGGGACACAGCGGGACACAGCGGGGACACAGTTGGACGCAGTGGGGTACTCAGCGGGACAGAGCGCGCGACAGAGCAGGCGCACAGCGGGGACACAGTGGGATACAGCAGGACAAAGCGGGACACAGCGGGACACAGCGGGGGACACAGCGGGGGACAGAGCGACGACACAGCGGGACACAGCGGGACATAGGGGGACTCAGCAGGGTCACAGTGGGACACAACAGGACACAGCGGGACACAGCATGACACAGCGGGGACACAGCAGGGACACAGCGAGGGACACAGCGGGACAAAACGGGACACAGAATGGGACACAGCAGGACACAGCGGGGGACACAGCGGGGGACAGAGCGGGACACAACAGGGACCACAGCAAGGACACAGCGGGACCCAGCGGGGACAAAGCTGGACAAAGCGGGATATACACAGCCAGACACAGCGGGGCCACAGCGGGGACACACCAGGACACTGAGGGTCACAGCAGGGACACAGCGGGACAAAGCGGGACACATCAGGACACAGCGGGGGACACAGCGGGACACAGCGGGGGACACAGCGAGGACACAGCGGGACACAGCGGGGGAAAAAGCGGGACACAGCGGGGACACAGCGGGACACAGCGGTGGACACAGCAAGGACACAGCGGGACCCAGCAGGACACAGCGTCGATACAGCGGGGTCAGAGTGGGCCACAGCGGGGTACACAGCTGGGGACACAACAGGACACATCGGGGGACACAGCAAGTACTCAGCGGACCACAGCGTGGGACACAGTGAGGACACAGGGGGACACAGCGGGACACAGCTGGACACAGCAGGAACACAGCAGTAGACACAGCGTGACACAGCAGGGGACACAGCGGGACACAGCGGGGGACACAGGGAGGACAGAGCGGGACACAGCGGGGACACAGCGGGGACTCAGCGGCGGTCACAGTGGGGGACAAAGTGGGACACCACGGGACAGCGCGGGACACAGCGGGGACAAGGGGGAGACAGAGCGCGACACAGCGAGGACACAGCGGGACACAGCGGGGGACACAGCGAGGACACAGCGGGGAACTCAGTGGGACAAAGCAGGGTACACAGCAGGGGACACAGCGGGACACAGCGGGGTACCCAGCGGGAAACAGCGGGGGGCCCAGTGAGGACACAGCAGGACACAGCGGGGCACACAGACAGGAAAACAGCGGGGAACACACCGGGGGACACAGCGGGACACTGCAGGGAACACAGCGAGGACCCAGCGGGACCCAGTGGGACACAGCGGCGATACAGCGGGGATACAGCGTTACACAGTGTGGTACACATCTGTGGACACAAGGGGACACAGTGGGGGCACAGCGGGACACAGCGGGACACAGTGGGACAAAGCGAAGACAAATCGTGAGATACAGCAGGGGACAGAGCGGGAGACAGCGGGGGACACAGGGAGGACACAGCAGGGCACAGCGGGACACAGCAGGGACAGAGCGGGACACAGCGGGGAACACAGCGAGGACACAGCGGGACACAGTGGGACACAGCGAGGACAAATCGTGAGACGAAGCGGGGGACAGAGCGGGAGACAGCGGGGGACACAGCGAGGACACAGCGGGACACAGCGGGGGACCCAACGAGGACACAGCGGGACACAGCGGGGGACCCAGCGAGGACATAGCGGGACACAGCGGGGTACCCAGCGAGGACACAGCGGGACACAGCGGGGGACACAGCGGGACACAAGGGAGGACCCAGTGAGGACACAGCGGGACACAGCGGGGGACACAGCGAGGACACAGCGGGGGACACAGCGGGGGACACTGCGGGACACAGTGGGGAACACAGCGAGGACACAGCGGGACACAGCGGGAGACAGCGTCGATACAGCGGGGATACAGCGTTCCACAGCGTGGTACACATCTGTGGACACAACGGGACACAGTGGGAGCACAGCAGGACACAGTGGGACACAGCGAGGACAAATCATGAGACGTAGCGGGGGACAGAGCGGGAGACAGTGGGGGACACACCGAGGACACAGCAGGACACAGCGGGACACAGCAGGGACAGAGCGGGACACAGCGGGACACAGTGAGGGACACAGCGGGACACAGTGGGGGACCCAGCGAGGACACAGCGGGACACAGCGGGGAACACAGCGAGGACACAGCGGGAGACACAGTGGGGGACACTGCAGGACACAGCCGTGAGCACAGCGAGGACACAGCGGGACCCAGCGGGACACAGCGTCGATACTGCGGGGACACAGCGTTACACAGCGTGGTACACAGCTGTGGACACAACGGGACACAGTGGGGGCACAGCGGGACACAGCGGAACACAGTGGGACACAGCGGGGACAAAGCGTGAGACACAGCGGGGGACAGAGCGGGAGACAGCGGGGGACACAGCGAGGACACAGCAGGACACAGCGGGGGAAACAGCGGGACACAGCGGTGGACACAGGGGGAGAGAGCGGGGGACACAGCGGGACACAGCGGTGGAAACAGCGGGACACAGCGGTGGACCCAGCGAGGACCCAGCGGGACCCAGCGGGACACAGCGTCGATACAGCTGGGATACAGCCTTACACAACGTGGTACACATCTGTGGACACAACGGGACACAGTGGGGGCACAGCGGGACACAGCGGGACACAGTGGGACACAGCGAGGACAAATCGTGAGACACAGCGGGGGACAGAGCAGGAGACAGCGGGGGACACATCAAGGACACAGCAGTACACAGCGAGACACAGCAGGGACAGAGCGGGACACAGCGGGACACAGCGGGACACAGCGGGGGACACAGCAGGACACAGCAGAGGACCCAGCGAGGACACAGCGGGACACAGTGGGGGATACAGCGAGGACACAGCTGGAGACACAGCGGGGGACACTGCGGGACACAGCTGGGAACACAGCGAGGACACAGCGGGACCCAGCGGGACACCTCGTCGATACAGCGGGGATACAGCGTTACAAAGCGTGGTTCACATCTGTGGACACAACGGGACACAGTGGGGGCACAGCGGGACACAGTGGGACACAGCGAGGACAAATCGTGAGACGTAGCGGGGGACAGAGCGGGAGACAGCGGGGGACACAGCGAGGACACAGCAGGACACAGCGGGACACAGCAGGGACAGAGCGGGACACAGCGGGACACAGCGGGGTACACAGCGGGACACAGCGGGGAACACAGCGAGGACACAGCGGGGGACACAGCGGGGGACACTGAGGACACAGCGGGACACAGCAGGGATACAGCAGGGGACACAGCGGGACACAACGAGACACAGCGGGGGACACTGCAGGACACAGCGGGGGACACAGCGGGGGACAGAGCGGGACACAACGGGGAACACAGCGAGGACCCAGCGGGACACAGCGGGGACACAGCGGGGGACACAGCGGGACACATCGGTCGACAGAGCGGGCCACTGCGGTGGACACAGTGAGGACACAGCGGGACACAGCGTCAAAAAAGTGGGGACACAGCGGGACACAGTGGGGTACACAGCTGGGGACACAACGGGACACAGCGGGGGACACAGTGGGACATAGCGGCGACACAGCGGGACAAAGCGGGGGACACAGAAGGGACACAGCAGGGACACAGCGGGGGACTCAGCGGGATACACCAGGACACAGCGGGGGACACAGCACGACACAGCGGGGGACACAGCGGGACACAGCGGGGAACACAGCGAGGACACAGCGGGACCCAGCGGGACACAGCGTTGATACAGCGGGGACAGAGTGTTACACAGCGTGGTACACAGCTGTGGACAAACGGGACACAGTGGGGGCACAGCGGGACACAGCGAGACACAGTGGGACACAGCGAGGACAAAGTGTGAGACACAGCGGGGGACAGAGCGGGAGACAGTGGGGGTCACTGCGAGGACAAAGCCAGACACAGCGGAGACTCAGTGGGGGACACAGCGGGGGATAAAGCGGGACACCACGGAACACAGCGGAACACAGCTGGAAATATCGGTGACCCTACGGGTCACAGCGGGACACAGCGGGGGACACAGCGAGACACAGCGGGACACAGCGGGGGAAACAGCGAGACACAGTGGGGGACAGAGCGTGGGACACAGCGAGACACAACGGGGACAAAGCTGGACACAGCGGGGAACACAGAGGGACACAGAGGGGACACAGCGGGAAAACAGCATGACACAGCAGGACACAGCGGGACACAGCGGGGGACACAGTGAGACACAGCGGGGGACACAGCGAGGACACAGCGGGAGACAGCGGCGGACACAGCAAGGACACAGCGGAATACAGCGAGGGACACAGCGGGACACAGCGGGGGACACAGCGGGACACAGCAGGGGACACAGCAGGGGCCACAGCGGGACACAGCAGGCCACAGCGGGGAACACAGGGGGGACAAAGCGGGACACAGCGGGGGACACAGCAAGGACACATTGGGACACAGCGGGGACACAGCGGGACTCAGCGGGGGACACAGCAGTACACAGCGGGACACAGTGGGACACAGCGGGGACACAGCAGCGACACAGCGGGGGACAATGTGGGACACAGAGGGGGACACAGAGGGGTACACAGCGGGACACAGCGGGGAACACAGCGAGGACACAGCGGAACACAGCGTGGGACACAGCGAGGACACAGCGGAACACAGCGGGGACACAGCAGTAGACACAGCGGGACAAAGTGGGGGACACAGTGGGACACAGCGGGGGACACAGGAGGGGACAGAGCGGGACACAACAGGGAACACAGCGAGGATACAGCGGGACCCAGCGGGACCCAGCATCGATACACCGGCGAAACAGCGGGACACAGTGGGGTACACAGCTGGGGAAACAAAGGGACATAGTGGGAGACACAGCGGGACACAGCGGGACACAGCGGTACACAGTGGGACACAGCAGGTCAAAGCGTGAGACACAGCGGGGAACAGAGCTGGAGAAAGCGGGGGACACAGCGAGGACACATTTGGACACAGCGGGGACACAGCGGGGACTCAGCGGGATACACAGCGGGGGACAAAGCGGGACACCACGGAACACATCGGGACACAGCGGGAAACAGTGGTGACCCTGCGGGAACACAGCGGGACACAGCGGGGTACTCAGCGGGACACAGCGGGGGACAAAGCTGGACACAGCGGGGTACAGAGCGGGACACAGTTGGGACACAGCGAGGACACAGCAGGACACTTCAGGTCCCAGCAAGGACACAGCGGGACACAGCGGGACACATCGGGATCATCGTTTGACACTTCGGGACTCTGCTGGACACAGCGGGGGACACAGCTAGGACACAGTGGGACACAGCGGAGGACACTGTGAGGACACTGCGGGACTCTCGTTGGGATACAGTAGGACTCTTCTGGGACACAGC
>NW_012294234.1:0-4298 GCF_000151885.1 Dipodomys ordii | reverse complement strand
TCAGTCCCCGCTGTGACCCGCTGTGTCCCACTGTGTCCCCCGCTGTGTCCCCACTGTGTGCCCCCTGTGTCCCACTGTGTACCCCGCTGTGTCCAGCTGTTTTCCCGCTGTGTCCCGCTGTGACCTGCTGTGTTCCCAGTTGTGTCCCGCTGTGTACCCCTCTGTGTCCCCCTCTGTGTCCCGCTGTGTTCCCCGCTGTGTCCCGCTGTGTCCCCGCTGTGTCCCCCGCTGTGTCCCTGCTGTGTCCCCGTTGTGTCCTGCTGTGTACTGCTGTGTCCCCCGCTGAGTCCCGCTGTGTCCCCGCTGTGTCCCGCTGTGTTCCCCATGTGTCCCCCGTTGTGTCCCACCGTGTCCCACTGTGTCCCCCACTGTTTCCCCCGCTGTGTCCGGCTGTGTCCCCCGCTGTGTGCCGCTGTGTCCCGCTATGTCCCCCGCTTTGTCCTGCTGTGTCCCCGCAGTGTCCCCGCTGTGTCCCGCTCTGTCACAGTGTTTCCCGTGGTATCCCACTTTGTCCCCCGCTGTTTCCCCCGCTGTGTCCTCCGCTGAGTCCCCTCTGTATCGACGCTGTGTCCCGCTGTGTCCCGCTGTGTCCTCGCTCTGTTCCTCGCTGTGTCCCGCTGTGTCCCCTGCTGTGTCCCCCGCTGTGTCCTCGCTGTGTCCCCCGCTGTGTCCCGCTGTGTCCTTGCTGGGTCTCCCGCTGTGTCCCGCTGTGTCCCCCACTGTGTCCCGCTGTGTCCGACTGTGTCCCGCTCTGTCCCCGCTGTGTCCCGCTGTGTCCCGCTGTGTCCCCGCTGTGTGCCCGCTGTGTACCGCTGTGTACCCCGCTGTGTCCAGCTGTGTCACCGAGGTTTCCCGCTGTGGCCCTACACTGTCTCCGCTCTGTCCCCCGCTTTGTTCCTTTCTGTCCCGCTGTGTCCCCCGCTTTGTCCTACTGTGTCCCCACAGTGTCCCGCTGTGTCCCTCTGTGTCTCACTGTGTCCCGTGGTGTCCCTCTTTGTCCCCCGCTGTGTTCCCCGCTGAGTCCCCTCTATGTGGCCGCTGTGTCCCGCTGTGTGCTCACTGTGTCCACTGCTGTCTCCCGCTTTGTCCCCCGCTGTGTTCCGCTGTGTCCCGCTGCGTCCTCGCTATGTCCCCCGCTGTGTCCCCGCTATGTCCCCAGCTGTGTTCTGCTGTGTCCCGCTCTGTACCCCGCTGTGTCCCGCTATGTTCCCGCAGTGTCCCGCTGTGTCCCGCTGTGTCCTCGCTGTGTCCCCCGCTGTGTCCTGTTGTGTCCCCAGCTGTGTACCTCGCTGTGTCCCGCTGTGTCCCTGCTGTATCGAGGCTGGGTCCCGCTGGGTCCCGCTGTGTCCTCCCTGTGTCCCCTGCTGTGTCCCGCTGTGTCCGCCATTGTGTCCCGTTGTGTCTACTGCTTTGTCCCCACTGTGTCCCGCTGTGTCCCGCTGTGTCCTCGCTGTGTCCCACGCTGTGTTCCGCTGTGGCCTCGCTTTTTTCCCCGCTGTGTCCCGCTGTGTACCCCTCTGTGTCCCCCGCTGTGTCTCGCTGTGTCCCCCGCTGTGTCCATGCTCTTTCCCCTCTGTGTCCCGCTGTGTCGCGCTGTGTACTGCTGTGTCCCCCGCTGAGTCCCGCTGTGTCCCCGCTGTGTCCCAATGTGTCCTCACTCTGTCCCCCGCTGTGTACCGCTGTGTCCTTCCTGTGTCCCATGCTGTGTCCCGCTGTGTCCCGCTGTGTCCCCGCTATGTCCCCAGCTATACCCCGCTTTGTCCCCCGCTGTGTCCCGCTCTGTCCTTGCTGTGTCCCCCACTGTGTTCCGCTGTGTCCTCACTGTGTCCCCCGCTGTGTCGCGCTGTGTCCTTTTGTGTCACGCTGTTTCCCCGCTGTGTCCCTGCTGTGTCCCTCTGTGTACCCCGGCTGTGTCCCAACTTAGTGCACCATATGTCTCGCTGTGTCCCATGATCTGTCCCACATTGTGTCCCGCAGAGTCCCCCGCTGTGTCCCGCTGTGTCCCGCTGTGTCCCGGTGTGTCCCACTGTGTCCGCCCTGTGTTCCCAGCTGTGTCCCATTGTGTCCTCAGCTGTGTACCCCGCTGTGTCCCGCTGTGTCCCCTCTGTATCGACGCTGTGTCCTGCTGGGTCCCGCTGTGTCCTCGATGTGTTCCCCGTTGTGTCCCGCTGTGTCCCCCGCTGTGTCCCCCGCTGTGTCCCTGCTGTGTCCCTGCTGTGTCCCCGCTGTGTCCCGCTGTGTCCCGCTTTGTCCTCGCTGTGTCCCAAGCTGTGTACCGCTGTGTCCCCCGCTGTGTCCCGCTGTGTCCTGCTGTGTCCCCGCTGTGTCCCACTGTGTCCCCCACTGTTTCCCGCTGTGTACCGCTGTGTCCTGCTGTGTCCACGCTGTGTTCCCGGCTGTGTACCGCTGTGTACTCCTCTGTGTCCCCCCTGTGTCCCGCTGTGTCCCCCGCTGTGACCCGCTGTGTCCCGCTTTGTCCCTGCTGTGTCCCCACTGTGGGCCCCTTGTGTCCCGCTGTGTACCCCGCTGTGTCCAGCTGTGTTCCCGCTGTGTCCCGCTGTGTCCCCTCTCTGTCCCCTGCTGTCCCCCTTAGTGTCTCCCGCTGTGTCCCCTCTCTGTCCCCTGCTGTCCCCCGCTGTGTCTCCTGCTGTGTCCCGCTGTGTCCCGCTGTGTCGCCCGCTTTGTCCCGCTGGGCCCCTGCAGTGTCCCCGCTGTGTCACACTGTGTCACACTGTGTCCCGTGTTGTCTCGCTTTGGCCCCTGCTGTGACCTCGCTGTGTTTCTCGCTGTGTCCCGCTGTGTACCCTTCTGTGTCCCCCGCTGTGTCCCGCTGTGTACCCCGCTGTGTCCAGCTGGGTCTTCGCTTTGTCCCTCGCTGTCTCCTGCTTTGTCCCACGCTGTGTCCCGCTGTGACCCGCTGTGTCCTCGCTGTCTCCCCCGCTGTGTCCCGCTGTGTCCCCCGCTGTGACCCGCTGTGTCCTGCTGTGTCCCCCACTGTGTCCCTGCTGTCTCCCCGGTGTGTCACACTGTTTCCCGCTGTGTACTGCTGTGTCTCCCGCTGAGTTCCTCTGTGTCCCGCTGTGTCCCAATGTGTCCTCGCTGTGTCATGCTCTGTCCTGCTCTGTCCCCGCTGTGTCCTGCTTTGTCCCGCTGTGTCCCCACTGTGTGCCCGCTGTGTCCCTCTGTGTACCCCGCTGTGTCCAGCTGTGTACCCGCTGTGTCCCGCTGTGTCCCCTCTCTGTCCTCTGCTGTCCCCCGCTGTGTCCCCCGCTGTGTTCCCCGCTGTGACACGCTGTGTCCCGCTGTGTCCCCCGCTGTGTCCCATCTGTGTGCCCATGTGTCCCACTGTGTACCCCGCTGTGTCCACCTGTGTTCCCGCTGTGTCCACTGCTGTGTCCTGCTGTGTACCCTGCTGTGTCCCGCTATGTTCCCGCAGTGTCCCCGCTGTGTCCCGCTGTGTCCCGCTCTAGCCCTGCTGTGTCCCGGTGTGTCCCCCTGTGTCCCCCGCTGTGTCCGCTATGTCCCCTCTCTGTCCTCTGCAGTCCCCTGCTGTGTCCCCCGCTGTGTTCCCCGCTGTGACCCGCTGTGTCCCGCTATGTCCCCCGCTGTGTCCCCACTGTGTGCCCCCTGTGTCCCACTGTGTACCCCGCTGTGTCCAGCTGTGTTCCCGCTGTGTCCACTGCTGTGTCCTGCTGTGTACCCCGCTGTGTCCCGCTATGTTCCCGCAGTGTCCCCGCTGTGTCCCGCTGTGTCCCACTGTGTCCTGTGGTGTCCCAGTTTGTCCTTCGCTGTGTCCCCAGGTGAGTCCCCGCTGTGTCCCGCTGTGTCCCCCACTGGGTCCCGCTGTGTCCCCACAGGGTCACCGCTGTTTCCCGCTGTGACCCTCTGTGTTCCGTGGTGTCACGCTTTGTCCCCCGCTGTGTCCCCTGCTTTATCCCCGCTGTGTCTCCCGCTTTGTACCGCTGTGTCCCAGGAGTGTCCCCGCTGTGTCCCGCTGTGTCACACTGTCCCGTGGTGTCCTGCTTTGTCACCCGCTGTGTCACCCACTGAGTACACTCTGTGTCGCAACTGTGTCCCGCTGTGTCCTCGCTGTGTCCCCCGCTGAGTCCCGCTGTGTCCCCCGCTGTGACCCGCTGTGTCCTGCTGTGTCCCACACTGTGTCCCTGCTGTCTCCCCGGTGTGTCACACTCTTTCACCGCTGTGTACTGCTGTGTCACACACTGAGATACTCTGTCACACGCTGAGTACCTATGTGTCCACTCTGTGTCAAACTATGTCCAGATATGTCCCCACTGTGT
>NW_012294233.1:0-5940 GCF_000151885.1 Dipodomys ordii | reverse complement strand
CACCGCTGTGTCCATCTGTGTCCCGTTTTATCCCGCTGTGTCCCGCTGTGTCCCCGCTTGGTCCCCTGCTTTGTCCCCGCTGTGTCCCGCTGTGTCCCCCGCTGTGTCCCGCTGTGTCCCCTGCTGTGTCCCCCGCTGTGTCCCGCTGTGTCCCATTGTGTCCTTGCTGTTTCCCCGCTGTGTCCTGCTGTGTCCCTCTGTGTCCCCGCTGTCCCCCGCTGTGTCCCCTGCTGTGTCCCCCGTTGTGTCCCACTGTGTCCCCGCTGTGTCCCCGCTGGGTCCCGCTGGGTCCCCGCTGTGTCCCCGCTGTGTCCCGCTGTGTCCCCGCTGTGTCCCTGCTGTGTTCCACTCTCTCCCGCTGTGTGAGGCTCTGTGTCCCCTGCTGTGTCCCCCGCTGTGTCCCGCTGTATCCCGGTGTGTCACGCTTTGTCCCCAGCTATGTCCCGCTGTTTCCCACTGTGTCCCTGCCGTGTCCCCGATGTGTCCCGCTATGTACCCTGCTGTGTCCCACTGTGTCCCGCTGTGTGCCCCCTTTGTTCCCCTCTGTGTCCTGCTGTGTTCCCTGCTGTGTCCCCGCTGTGTCCCGCTTTGTCCCCGCTGTGTAACGCTGTGTCCCCCTTTATGTCCCGCTGTATCCCCCGCTGTGTCCCTGCTGTGTCCATTTGTGTCCTGCTGTTTCCAGCTGTGTACCCCACAGTGTCCTGCTGTGTCGCACGATGTGTCCCGCTGTGTCGCGCTGTGTCCCCACTGTGTCCTGCTGTGTCCCCGCTGTGTCACCTGCTGTGTCCCGCTGGGTCCCCGGATGTGTCTCCCGCTGTGTCGAGCTCTTTCACGCTGTGTCCGGCTGTGTCCATGCTGTGTCCCAATTTGTGTCCCGCTGTGTCCTGGCTGGGTCCCCCGCTGGGTCCCGATGGGTCCCCACGTGTCAGTCTGTGTCCTCGCTGTGTATCCCTTTGTGTCCCGCTCTGTCCTTGCTGTGTCCCCAACTGTGCCCCCGCTGTGTCCCTGCTGTGTCCCACGCTGTGTCCCGCTGTGTCCCCGGCTGTGTCCCCCGCTGTGTCCCGCTCTTTCCCGCTGTGTCCCGCTGTGTCCTTGCTGTGTCCCCATGTGTGTCCCGCTGTGTCCTCTCTTTGACCCCCGCTGTGTCCTGCTGTGTCCCCATGTGTCACGCTGTGTCCGCTCTGTGTATCCCTCTGTGTCCCGCTGTGTCCTCGCTGTGTCCCACACTGTGACCCCGCTGTGACCCCCTGTGTCCCTGCTGTGTCCCGCTGTGTCCCGCTGTGTCCCGCTGTGTCCCCGATGTCCCCCGCTGTGTCCCGTTGTGTCCCCGCTGTCTGCATGTGTGTCCCCGCTGTCCCCCGCTGTGTCCCCCGCTGTGTCCCGCTGTGTCCTCGCTGTGTCCCCAGCTGTGTCCCGCTGTGTCCCCCGCTGTGTCCTCCGCTGTGTCCTGCTGTGTCCTCGCAGTGTCCCTGCTGTGTCCCCGCTGTGTCCCGCTGTGTCCCGCTGTGTCCTCGATGTGTCCCACGCTGTGTTCCGCTGTGTCCCCGCTGTGTCCTGCTGTGTCCCGCTGTGTCCCCGCTGTATTGACGCTGTGTCCCTCGCTGTGTCCCGCTGTGTCTCGCTGTGTCCCTGCTGTGACCCGCTCTGTCCCCGATGTATTGACGCTGTGTCCCGGTGTGTCCCGCTGTGTCCACGCTTTGTTCCCGGCTGTGTCCCTGCTGTGTCCCTGCTGTGTCCCCGCTGTGTCCCGCTGTGTCCCGCTGTGTCCTCGATGTGTCCCACGCTGTGTTCCGCTGTGTCCCCCGCTGTGTCCTGCTGTGTCCCGCTGTGTCCCCGCTGTATAGACGCTGTGTCCCTCGCTGTGTCCCGCTGTGTCTCGCTGTGTCCCTGCTGTGACCCGCTCTGTCCCCGCTGTATTGACGCTGTGTCCCGGTGTGTCCCGCTGTGTCCACGCTTTGTTCCCGGCTGTGTCCCGCTGTGTACCCTTCTGTGTCCCCCGCTGTGTCCCGCTGTGTACCCCGCTGTGTCCAGCTGTGTCCTCGCTGTGTCCCCCGCTGTCTCCTGCTTTGTCCCACGCTGTGTGCCGCTGTGACCTACTGTGTCCTCGCTGTGTTCCCCGCTGTGTCCCGTTGTGTCCCCGCTGTGTCCACTGCTGTGTCACGCTGTGTACCCCGCTGTGTCCCGCTATGTTCCCGCAGTGTCCCCGCTGTGTCCCGCTGTTTCCCACTGTGTCCCGTGGTGTCCCCCGCTGTGTCCCCCGGTGAGTCCCCGCTGTGTCCCGCTGTGTCCCCCACGGTTCAGGCTGTGTCTTCTGCTGTGTCCCCGCTGTGTCCCGCTGTGTCCCGCTGTGTCGTCGCTGCGTCCCATGCTGTGTTCCGCTCGGTCCTCGCTGTGTCCCGCGATGTGTCCCGTTGTGTCCCCAGCTGTGTCCCCGCTCTGTCCTGCTGTGTTCCCGCTGTATCGACGCTGTGTCCCACTTTGTCCCGCTGTGTCCTCGCTGTGTTCCCAGCTGTGTCCCGCTGTGTACCCCTCTGTGTCCCCCTCTGTGTCCCGCTGTGTTCCCCGTTGTGTCCCGCTGTGTCCCGCTGTGTCCCTCGCTGTGTCCCTGCTGTGTCCCCGCTGTGTCCTGCTGTATACTGCTGTGTCCCCCGCTGAGTCCCGCTGTGTCCCCGCTGTGTCCCGCTGTGTCCCCCATGTGTCCCCCGCTGTGTCCCATTGTGTCCCGCTGTGTCCCCCAGTGTTTCCCCCGCTGTGTACGGCTGTGTCCCCCGCTGTGTCCCCCTTTGTCCACTGCTGTGTCCCCGCTATGTCCTGCTTTTTCCCCGGCTGTGTCCCGCTGTGTCCTCACTGTGTCCCCCGCTGTGTCCTCGCTGTTTTCCCCGCTGTGTCCCGCTGTGTCCCCCGCTGTGTCCCCCGCTGTGTCCTCGCTGTGTCCCCTGCTGTGTCCCGCTGTGTCCTCACTGGGTCCCCCAATGTGTCCCGCTGTGTCCCCGCTGTGTCCCGCTGTGTCCGGCTGTGTCCCGCTCTGTACCCGCTGTGTCCCTCTGTGTCCCGCTGTGTCCCAGCTGTGTGCCTGCTGTGTCCCGTTGTGTCGCCTGCTGTGTCCCGTTGTGTCGCCCGCTTTGTCCTGCTGTGTCCCACTGTGTCCCCGCTGTGTCCCGCTGTGTCCCGCTGTGTCCCCGCTGTGTGCCCGCTGTGTCCCGCTGTGTACCCCGCTGTGTCCAGCTATGTCACCGCCTTGTCTCGCTGTGGCCACTCTCTGTCTCCACTGTCCCCCGCTGTGTCCCCCGCTGTGTCCCACTGTGTCCAGGCAGGGTCACTGCTGTTTCCCGCTGTGTCCTGCTGTGTTCCGTGGTATCCCTCTTTGTCCCCCGCTGTGTCCCCCGCTGAGTCCCCGCCTTGTCACCGCTGTGTCCCACTGTGTCCTCGCTGTGTCTCCCGCTGTCTCCAGCTCTGTACCCCGCTGTGTCTCACGCTTTGTCCCCGCTGTGTCCCACTGTGTCCCGCTGTGTCCCGCTGTGCCCCACTGAGTCCCGTTGTGTCTACAGCTGTGTACCACGCTGTGTAACGCTGTGTGCCGGCTGTATCGACGCTGTGTCCCGCTGTGTCCCGCTGTGTCCTCGCTGTGTCCCCCTCTGTGTTCTCGCTGTGTCCCCCGCTGTGTCCCACTGTGTCCTCGCTGGTTTCCCCGCTGGGTCCCGCTGTGTCCCCGCTGTGTCCTGCTGGGTCACACTGTGTCCTCGCTGTATCCCCCGCTGTGTCCCGTTGTGTCCCCAGCTGTGTACCCCTCTGTGTCCCGCTGTATCGACGCTGTGTTCCACTGGGTCCCGCTGTTTCCTTCCTGTGTTCCCTGCTGTGTCCCGCTCTGTCCCGCTGTGTCCCCGCTGTGTGCCCGCTGTGTCTCACTGTGTACTCCGTTGTGTCCAGCTGTATCACCGCTGTGTCTCGCTTTGGCCCCTCTCTGTCTCCGCTGTCCCCCGCTGTGTCCACCGCTGTGTCCCGCTGTGTCACGCTGTGTCCCCCGCTTTGTCCCGCTGAGTCTCCTCTGTGTCGCCGCTTTGTCCCGCTGTGTCCTCGCTGTGTCCCCCGCAGTCTGCCGCTTTGTTCCCGCTGTGTCCCAAGCTGTGTCCCGCTGTGTCCCGCTGTGGACCCCGCTGTGTCCCACTATGTTTCCGCAGTGTCCCCGCTGTGTACCGCTGTGTCCCGCTGTGTCCGGCTGTGCCCCCACTGTGTCCCGTTGTGTCCCCAGCTGTGTACCTCGCTGTGTCCCGCTGTGTCCCGCTGTGTCCCCCGCTGTGTCCCTGCTGTGTCCCGCTGTGTCCCGCTGTATACAGCTGTGTCCCCCGCTGAGTCCCGCTGTGTCCCCGCTGTGTCCCAATGTGTCCTCAATCTGTCCCCCGCTGTGTACCGCTGTGTCCATTCTGTGTCCCCCGCTGTGTCCCGTTGTGTCACGCTCTGTCCCCCGCTATGTCCTGCTGTGTCCCCAGCTGTTTCCCGCTCTATCCTTGCTGTGTCCCCCACTGTGTGCCGCTGTGTCCTCGCTGTGTCCCCCGTTGTGTCCCGCTGTGTCCTTTTGTGTCACGCTGTTTTCCCGCTGTGTCCCTGCTGTGTCCCTCTGTGTACCCCGCTGTGTCCAGTTTTGTCTCCGCTGTGTCTCGCTGTGTCCCACGCTCTGTCCCACACTGTGTCCCGCCTTGTCCCGCGCTGTGTCCCGCTGTGTCCCCCGCTGTGTCCCGCTGTGTCACCCCATGAGTCCCCGCTGTGTCACCGCTGTGTCCCGCTGTTTCCTTGCTGTGTCCCCTGCTGTCACCCTCTCTGTCCCATGCTGTGTCTCACGCTTTTTCCCCGCTGTGTCCCACTGTGTCCCGCTGTGTCCAGCTGTGCCCCCACTGTGTCCCGTTGAGTCCACAGCTGTGTACCACACTGTGTAACGCTGTGTCCCCGCTGTATCGACGCTGTGTCCCGCTGTGTCCCGCTGTGTCCTCGCTGTGTTCCCGGCTCTGTCCCGCTGTGTCCCCCGCTGTGTCCCCCGCTGTGTCCTCGCTGTGTCCCCTGCTGTGTCCCGCTGTGTCCTCACTGGGTCCCCCACTGTGTCCCGCTTTGTCCCCCGCTGTGTCCCGCTGTGTCCCACTGTGTCCCCGCTGTGTGCCTGCTGTGTCCCGCTGTGTCTCCCGCTTTGTCCCGCTGTGTCCCCGCTGTGTCCCGCTGTGTCCCGCTGTGTCCCCGCTGTGTGCCCGCTGTGTCCTGCTGTGTACCCCGCTGTGTCCAGCTGTGTCACCGCTGTGTCTCGCTGTGGCCACTCTCTGTCTCCGCTGTCCCCCGCTGTGTCCCCCGCTGTGGCCCGCTGTGTCCCGATGTGTCCCCTGCTTTTTCCTGCTGTGTCCCGCAGTGTCCCTGCTGTATCCCGCTGTGTAACACTGTGTCCCGTGGTGTCCCACTTTGTCCCACGCTGTGTCCCCCGCTGAGTCCTCTCTGTGTCGCCTCTGTGTCCCCCTGTGTCCTCGCTGTGTGCCCCGCTGTCTCCCGCTTTGTCTCCCGCTGTGTTCCGCTGTGTCGCGCTGTGTCCCCGCTGTGTCCCACAGCTGTGTCCCGCTGTGTCCAGCTGTGTACCCCGCTGTGTCCCGCAGTGTCCCCGCTGTAACGACACTGTGTCCCGCTGTGTCCCGCTGTGTCCTCCCTGTGTTCCCCGCACATCCCGTTGAGTCCCCAGCTGGTACATGAATGTGTCCCGCCGCGTCCCCGCTGTATGGACAATGGGTCCCGCTGGGTCCCGCTGTGTCCTCCCTGTGTCCCACGCTGTGTCCCGCAGAGTCCGCCAATAAGTCCCGATGAGTCTATTGCTTTGTCCATGATGATCCCATATGTGTCCCGCGAAGTCCTCGATGTGTCCCACGCAGTGATCTGCTGTGACCTCACTTTTTTCCCCAGCTGTGTACCCGC